>NC_142682.1:4978247-5130747 GCF_964200805.1 Pocillopora damicornis | reverse complement strand
GACTACGAGGTTTTTTTTTTTCAGAATTTAAAGAAAAAGGCCTTGAGGTCGTTGTTATTTTACTTATTCTGTATCACGTAGTATACTGGTGATTATTCGGTAGGACTTTAGTTTGAGGTTTTTTTTAGCTTTGTTTTGGAAAACACAACGATAAGGATGAATATCTTAGCATAAAGTTTTCAGTTAATCAACCAATACAACAGCTCTGTATTAATCTTATACACAGTTCATAGTTTCCGTGTCAGCCGAATTTTCAGTCTGGTTGATTTGTCTGATTGTAGTGTCGTATAACATTTAGACTACGATTTCGATTCCCTCGTAGTGCGTTAGTACGTTGCCGTATAGTAGGTTATTACAAGATCCATACCAAGAGAACGATTTAGTCTGTGTAAAAAATATGAATAAATAAATGACTGAAATAACTTGAGTGTTTTTGACCTTGTTTATCAAATCTACATGCGAATCGTTGTAATTACTCACCCATGCAGACAGATTCCCTTGATGGGTTCCGGTCCTCGTGTTTTCATTCCATCGATATAATGTTTATTAAAATGATTAAGTAAATACTTTCAATTAAGAAATCAAAGTAAAAAGATATAAATTTGAATGATCAAACTGTGTTAGCAGGAAGACTAGCTGATCGCTTCAAAAATGAGTGCGAACTTCGCACTCACTTTTGAAACCAAGCGCTGTTAATATCTATCGAGCTATCTAGAAGACCACAGGCAATATGTACATACGTTCATACACAAATAATAGAGACAAAAGAATCTTGCGTTAATTTTTTTTCCTTAATTGTGGCGTTCAGTTTCTTAGACGGTGCTTGACCCTACGACCTCAATCCCGTCGGCAAAGCTTTTCAAGAACGTTCCAGAAATATCCAACGCAATACACCCTGCTTATTTAAAATAAACCAGAATCCTTTGCCTCTCCTCTAATGACCCAAAGCTAAATAGAAGCTGGCAGTAGAAATTTGCGTTGTTTTATCATTCAAAATTTCCCTTTTTCGAATTCTCATTCAACGTTGAAATCAAGTTCCTTTTAAACTATTTTTACGCGATCTCTTGTCAAACGCTGATTCCTCCCAAGTCACACCTTGTGTGACCAGAAATATGTTAATTGATCGTTCGAGTGTAAATTTCACTTTCTTGGCGTTTCAAACTTTCACGTTCAGAACGTAGGCCTAGGAAGATGAATTTCGCGAACATACATGTATGGATCGTGCTTGCAGTTGATTTGTTTCTGCCGAGAACTGGTAGGTGAAATGGAATTGAAAATAATCCTTGACTTCACGAGTTTTGTTGATGTTCGTACGCGATTGATACTTAAGGATCAAATCTAATATCTTGCGCATCCAACGCTTTAGATTTCGAAATTTATCACCAAAATGACTTGCTTTTATAAAGATGATTGGTAAATTATGTTTTGATTGTTTTTTTAGGGAAGAATTATCTCGCAGTTAACCAAAACACACTTCACACTACACAACAATGATCGATTGAATTGAAAAAGAAGTAGAGGCTTCCATTATGGAAATAGATCCATGTATTTTGATCCGTAGTAACGTGTTTGCTTTGAGTTCAACTTTATCGAATTTGGAACTGTGAACAGCTTTCATTTAGTTGTCGCTACGGAGCTGTACGTGTCATGTACATCGCGACCGCTTGCTTTATTGTTATAAAAATGTCGTGCGGCGATCCTTGTCAAAGATGGCGTGACTTATTTGCCATCGATCAAATGTAACATAAAAATTTAATCTATATCAATTGCGAATTTTTACGATGAAAATGACTTACATACGCAGATATTATTTGTAACGATAGCTAAACAGGCGGGCAGGTACCAAAACATCAACTTATATTTAACCCAAGAACAGAGCTACAATTTACTATGCTAACAACATGGCTGACACACGAGGAAGCTGTTCCCAAGATGCCATGCGGCCGCAGGAAGCTCAATGCTTCATGTAAGCGTACTCGTTACATTATTGATACACTGCATTCTGACTGTTAGGAAAGAAGACTTTTCACGTAGTTTGCCTTAACACAATGCAAGCTGCCCAACGATTGTCGACTGGAATGAAAAGGAAACACATGCATTATTAATCAAATTCAACATATCATCCCGGAACACGGATCGGATCACGGATAAAATGAAAAATATGTCAAGCCAAAATAAAGCCTGCGTGGCATATTTGAGCGCAGGCCCCACTAGAAGTGAGGGAGAGTTTTCAAAATTTTAAAAATCAAATAATTTACAAAGTAATGAACAGTTTAAAAAAGAGGGGGTGAAAAAAATTAACATTATTTCAATAAAAAGTACAGATGTTGCGTAACGCGCCAAAACAGAGTCTGTGTGACATAATGGAGCGCAGGCCCATTTTATTGTTGTTGTTGTTGTTGTTGTTGGTTTTGTTTTTCGTTTTTTCATTCTTCAATCAGCATGGGGGCATTAGGGTTTTCGGTTTGACGATTTTGGCTATTTTCATATCCGATTTTCGGTTTTTGTGCCAAAAAACTTTGGTCTCTCGGTTTGTTGTTCATTTCGGTTTGCGGATTTTACGCGGTTTAGCAGTTGGTTTTCGGTTTTCGTCAAAAATGCAAACGGGTTCTCGGAATTTTTTCGATTTGTCTTCGATCTGAGCGGCAATTGAGCCCCTCCACTGGTCTCGAACAATCGCGAAACGCAGATGTTCTTGAGAGCAATGTGTAACAAACCAACTGTCAAAATAACTTCTAGTTGGTGAAATTTCGTTGCGATTTATGGAAGGTCACGCATCTTAGCACTTAGGTCGATCAGTTTGCGAACTATGGCTTAATTAATTTCGTTGCGATTTATGGAAGGTCACGCATCTTAGCACTCAGGTCGATCAGTTTGCGAACTATGGCTTAATTAATGAAAAATAAATAAAAACATGGGTAAATGAATAGGTAATTACCTTATTGATTAATGCGTGAATAATGATGGTGATCACCCTCTATCAAGTCACGCGTTCAGTTATAATCCTAAGCTTCAGAAAGTTCAATCTGTAATCCATTCTCACAAACTCTCTCGCCTCCTCCTGTTGTTGATTATTGATAGAGCTTAAAAACAACATCTTTGCAATGTTTCTTGTTTTTTTTTGTTTCTCAGTAGATGGAGAGAGGCTTTGTTCGTGTTATAGCTTTAATAACAAGTCAAGTGGTATGGCGTGGCCACAAGCAAATGGTATCTGTAAACACCACAACAAAACCCTTGTGGTGATGGAAACAGAGCAGGAATGGGAATTTATCAAAAATGCGATTCAAAATCGAGTAGGCAGTAAATATGGTGAATGGTTTATTGGTTTGGTGAAAGATATGACAACAAAGAATTGGACTTGGATCAATGGCAAACCTCTAACTATTGACAAATGGGAGGGGTCAAATCCTGACCCAGCTGACCATTACGGGATAATTCATGAGGAACTTCCATCTGGAATTAAAGGATCTTTTAGCACTGTTAAAGAAAACGTACAAAGAGGATGGATTTGCGAGAAAGAATCAGGTATTGATCAGGACTAGATAAAACAAACAATTTTATCTTAATCAAACATAATTATCATGGACAGATCTGAATTAACTATAGGCTACTTTTCCCCTTCCTTTCCCACCCCTAATCTTTCCTTTTCCCACCTTACATTTTTCCGGAACCCACCCATCGCGACCACCTCATAGGGAAGGCTTATAATTTCGGGGGAACAGTGCCCGAAATATCATCCACTTTGATAAAGCTTTATACATAACTTATAAGAGAACCCCTCAGAGGATGTATAGATTCGTGGCTACGGACAAGCCTAGAAACAATACAGTTTCGCCAAATCGCAATGCCACCCCACAAATGTCTAGCTAGTAATAATGTCATTTGTCATGTTCCTTTAACAGGCAATTGTCGAGGAGTCTGTTTCTTATATCCTATTCAGAGGAGCACCATTCCTCCTGGAACAAAAGCTGTTACTACGAAAGTCAAGACGTCAACAGAACAGGACATCACTGACGTATCAGGTTAATTTTAGGATATGTAAAAAAGGAACTTTTCCGAAGTTATTACTAAAAGTTTTTAAAATTTGTATGTTCGTTTTGAAATTATGAAAACAAATCAAAACAGTCTCTGTTTGTTTCTCTTTTTCATGGTTAAGCTCGTCTGTTTGTCTGTTTTTTCCTTTTTTCAATTATTAGAGGAAATTAACAATTGTTTCAAGAAACTAGATTTGCTCTCTAGCTCTCTAGTCTCTCTCTTACTCTCTTATGCTCTCCAAACTTCCCAAGTGCTTCATATCTCGATGAACGCACAGCTGACGTACGAACCAAATGTTTTACAACATTTTCGACCCGATGGAATTTTTTTTTTCTCGAGGGATTTGTTTGATGACGTCATGAGCGTGCACAATTGAAGAAATGTAAAATGGTTTCCGTGTTTACATAGCCTGATGTAAACATGCAAGAGGTTGGGAGAACACGAGATAAGCGTAGGAAACCACGACGCGAAGCGGAGTGGTTTCCAGCTTATCGAGTATGTAAACACGGAAACCATTTTACATTTCTTTTATAAAATAACTAATGAAAGAGGAACGAAAACCTTGTTTACATACGCTCATGTGAAATGGTTTTATGGCCAATCAGAGCGCTCGTACTATTTGAATTATCTTATAAAAGAATATGAAACACACTCGCGCAATTGAATTTGATTAGACAAATTTACTAGCTATGTTATAAATATATTTGACCTCCAAATGCTTTTCCTTGTTAGTATGTTGTATTTTCGTGTCATAAGCTAAAATCAATATCAAAAGCTAAGATCACCATTTAGGTTTAATTGTATCATGATTCAATGTGAACAAAAATTTTGATACATTGATGCTTTAAAATCTAGGGTCTTTAACAATTGTCTCCATCCCTACAACGGCGAAATCAACAGACACCCGTACCACTGCGGATGACAAGAGCAGTTCTTCTCCCACAGTAATGATAGTGGGAGCATCTTTAGGAGCAGTACTCTTCGTAGTGTTGATCATCCTCATCACAGTCATTTTGTTAAGACGAAAGAAACGTCATGGAAAAGGTTAAGAGTCTCTAGACGTTGTAAAGATTAAAACATCATTACTCCCCATACGAAAATAGTTTCTAATAATATGATGGTTTAGACATCACTCATGCGGCGAGGCCTTTAACTGACCTTCTTTCCCTCAGAGACATTCATTTTGGCTGCGAAAATAGAACTGGAGACTAACGACAAAGTATGACGGAAGATCAAACGAGCCTTTTTTGTTTCTTTGCTTTATGCTGTTTTGTTGTTGTTGTCGTTGTTTTCTTCTCTCTAGAAAATGTCCTTGTTCCTTGGTTTCCAGATAATATTTCTTGTATTTATTACCGATTGAATCCCTGGCTTACGCATCTGCATAATCTTGTTCCCACAAAGGGTCAAATATCGTTGCAGTTCCACTGTGACGTACCTGTATCTCTGGAATGGTTTCAACATCAAAGTCGCAAAGCTAGCCTGATTAATTGCCTTTAACTTCCCAGCCGTTCTTTCCTTTGTGGACGTCGTACTTACAAGCAATGTTAAATCGAAAACCAGCTCTAAAGACGTAATAACTAGTTTGGCAAATGTTGAAAAAGAGGTTTCCCAATGGTCATAGGGAAAAAAAAATCAAGGTTACACTTGTCCACAATTTCAGAAACATCTTTGTTGTTGTTATTGTTGCCACTGTTGCTATTTGCTGAGAAAAAAAATCCGTTTGCATTTCTGTTTATATTTTTTATTCTTATTCTTATTATTTTTCATGCGGTGTTAACCACGGAGATGTTCCCATGCTTGTTTGTTTGTTTGTTTATTTTTAAGATAGAGAGAGCGTACTGCCCAGAGAGTCTTCGCCGAAGATGTCAGCGCCGAAAAAGTCAGTATTTATCTTTGCTTTGTTTCTATGTTTATTTGTTTATTTATATGTTTGTTGGTATATATTTTTTGGGGGCACATAGTCAGTTTCTTACAACAGATCACTACCAAATGATAAAATCAACCGGTACTAATTAAATTTATATAGGGTAAGGTAAGTTCAGCATACTATTGCTGGAAATCCTATCCTCTTAGCATAGCATGGAGCAATTACGAGTATTGATACTTCTTCCTTTCCTAGATAGAATCCAGTCCATAGTAGGATTACCCCCTCCCCCCCCCCCCTCAACGCTTCCCTTACATTACGTCATGTGCCTTTGTGTCCCTGTTAAACGTGGTCTCTGTGTACCAATCAATACTTCTGGATGGAGAGGGACACTGCAAAGAACGAGTCTCAAACCCCTGCCGGATTGAGACTCAATAAATAATCATCGTGCACTTCGATGATTTTCAGAGTGGGGAAGGTGAACTGGCGAGAACGTTAATCTCCCACCGTTATGGCTCGGGCTCGATTCCTAGATTTGGGGATACGTGTCGGTTGCGGTTATTGTTGGCGCTCTTCCTTGCTTCGTGGGTTTCTCTGCGGAACCTCCCGTTTTGCTCCTCTGCTCCTCCACAAAAACTAACATTCTCGTTTTTTTTTTTTTTTTTTTTTTTTTTTTTTTACCTAAGCAGAGAAAAGGACCAATTAGGAGAAAGTCAATATGAATCTGTGAATCAAGTTGAAGCCGCAAAGCTTCTTGGGTCACCGAACAGCAAGAATAATACTAGGCTTCAACCACTACCAGAAAATTGTGAATATGCTGTTGTCAACAAGGCAAACAAGAAGGTGAACATTCAGCGTTAGAAGTATGGATGTAATAAGATTCAGTGTAATTTCAAGTTTTTGTTAGGACGATGGACTCTAATAAATATGACGTGTGTAGAAGATGAATGAACAGATTCTTGAACGTCTACAAGCAGATTGGATAGAATTGTGCGCATGACTAAACCTGAAGAGAGGCAGATTATAGAATACATTGTTATCTATGTGCGTAAGGCATCTAGATATTGATGTTCGCTAGTATCACCACCAGCAGGCATTTTGATCTATGAAATTTTTTTGTGTGTGTTTATTCAAGCGAAAGGAGGGAGACCTTGTGTACGCTCAACTCGCCGAATTTGACCATGAAACTGATGCCACCAAACCACCAAAACCACCCAGCTATGAGCCTACGGTATACGCTGATGTGGAGGGACCACCCCCTGAGTTGCCTGGTAGAGAGGATTCAGACTCCTCACAGCCAACATATGCGAATCTTGAAACGACTGGTGTCTGAATGAAATAAATATACGTAATTTACCAGTCGGGAAGTTAGGGAAAACTGAGCCCAAGTTCTTGGACACCGCAAGAGGTCGTACGCAATATCCTCCGGGACGTGCCGAAGGAAAATATATATTAAACCTAGCCACTTGTGACAAAGGTCGGTGACTTAAAAAATGACTGCTTTCCCCCTCTATCTGGTAATTACCAACATAGCAGGATTGTTGTTTATAGTATTGATAATCTGTGATCCTTGCTGGGGTTTTGA
This sequence comes from Pocillopora damicornis, assembly GCF_964200805.1. Classification (NCBI taxonomy): domain Eukaryota; kingdom Metazoa; phylum Cnidaria; class Anthozoa; order Scleractinia; family Pocilloporidae; genus Pocillopora; species Pocillopora damicornis. The sequence continues at coordinate 5,123,263 of NC_142682.1, read as the reverse complement.
TACCACGACAGAAAAACGAAAAATATAGAATTGGATCCTTTTGGCTTTCTGTTTAAAATCCAGTAGTAATTTTAGCCCTCTCTATTATAAGAGCGATTTACGAGCAGACTTGACTGAAACATTATCATAAGAGACGTGTAAACTCCAACAAACAAGGGAACCAAACGTTAAATTAAAAATAAGCGACGAATGAACAAGTTTAATCCCATAAGTTTTAGGTGTCCTGGATTTCAATACTATGCTGCCTTATAGCACCGACTTGTTCTGGAAATTTTAAAATCCCATTTAAAAGATTAAGAAAAAATTACGCCTAGATCGCCTAATCAGGGTGAAATGATAAATTAAGACGAAGTCACAACATTAGGTAAGCTGTGCCACTAGAGAATTGGTTCATATTTAGCGCGCTGCTATGTATATGTTATTCTTCAGCCGGTTTCTGTCGTGCAATTTATGATACAAATGTCCATATAGAACAGACTTGTAAAGGCTAATCAAGAGTGCATGAATATTTTGTTGGAGTAGCCTACAGAGAAGGCGTAATTTTGGCGAGCGAGTGCTCAGTATTATTCTTAACGGAAATTATGGCCGCCATCTTCGATTTTAATGGCAGCGGAAGGTTGGGTAGAAAAATAAATTTTTACTAAGGGGGTGGTCGACGGTCAACAATAAGGAGAGGGGTAAGGGTGGAGAAGTGCCCCTACCCCTGCCGTCTACTCTAACTCCAAATCAAATATGGCCGGTCAGATAAACGATCGCGAGCATATGACGTTAGCTCGCACTAATAAGACGCCTGCACTGCAGGCTATTGTAGAAGTGAAAAGTTCAGTCACCGTTCAACAACGTGCAAATTGTTTGATAAAATTTCGATAAATCCAATCGGATTTTCATTACTACTGACTGACTTGCAACTTGAGAAACTTTCCCGGTGTTTTCCCTTTATTCCGCGTGGTTTATTACACTGGTAAACCGATAGTGTAGTTTATCGCTTAGATAATGCATTGAATGTAAGACGCGCTTGAATCTGCGTTGTTGCTTTTATCTTCTTTTTTTTTTCTTTTAATTGGCGAGGAAATAAAAGAAAAGCAAACACAAAATCCCGTATTCATCACGAAACTTTTCCCTGAATCCAAACGGGCTGTGGAACAAATTTTAAGTTGAAAAGGGAAGCACAGAACCTATGATTTATTTTCTATGTATTATTTCTATTTTCCTGATTAGCTTCAATAGCAACTGTACTTTTGATAAGCCAAAATAATTAATTGTAATAAAAAGTGCCCCCCCCCCCCTTCTAGCGGCATTATTTGCAAATGTATCCCACACTATTAATATTACGTCGTAGGTGACATAACAGACTATCTATTTAAGGTAAAAACTATTCAAAATATCGCAACGTAACGCACTCGACATAAGAAAAAATCCCCCTGTTAATCAAAAAGGGCCACAAGATTGCACACACAGTGGGGTTTCCTTTAAAAGTCTTTTTTTCCATTTCCGTCGAGAGTACATGTACTTAAATGGAAGTGATTTTAGAAATGTCAGTTAGATAAACGGACTTAATTATATTGAGAAATATGTACAACTTCCTCATTTTGTACTTCCCTATCAATGCAGCACAACAGATGTAATTGCACAAGACAAACTCCGTAGTAATTCTGTGTTAAAACCTTTGATGTATTATAAAACAGATTTCCTTCACTGTAGTTGAAACTCATCTAAGTTACTTCTAAAGGAAACAAAGAAGTTGAACTACGAAAGACACAACTGATAAAACTGCCATGCTATGAATACTTAATAAAGTCAATGGAGCTTGTTCACTTATAAAGCTTTCTAACTAATCACATCACCAAGCTGAAAAAGGTCATTGAAAAATGAAATTCAGTCTGACGTTCTTCGGTTTCAACATTACGGGAAGTTAAAATATCTCGTTTTATTCCCGTAGGGTTGAGACTGAAAAAGAGGAACAATGTTTGAAAGAAAACATGTTTTTGGCAAATTTAAGATGGCCGTGAAGTCATTTTAATTCGTGCAGGAGTTACAAGTTTGTGTTCGGTAAAACTAATGAAAAAACGAAATAATGAATTGATAAATGCTTGAGATGAAATAGGTATTTCTGACGCTGCTCATCTAACTCATACAGTACCGGTAATCAAGCATGTAGAAAGACTCCCTTGAAGAGTTCCAGCCGCGTGTGTTTCTTATAAAAATTATTTAGAAAATACATATAAATTTTGGCATCAAAATTAAAGATATTGATCTGAATGATCAAATAGTTTTATCCACAAGATTATCTTATCGGTTTAGAATCCATCCGAAACTAACTGCAGCTAAAGTATATCTCTATATCTAAAAGGCCACAGACCATATCACATTAGTTCATATTTGAATAATAGAGAGAGAGGAAGAAGGATGAACGAAAAAGAATCTTAAGATTAATTTTTTTCTCCTTTGTTATGGTGTAAAGTTTCTTAGACAATGCCTGACCCTGACGACCTCAATCCCGCTGGCAAAGCATTTCGAGAACATTCCAGAAATATCCAACACAACACACCCCTGCTTTACTTTAATTAAACCAGAACACTTTGCTTCTCCTTTACTAATCTAACGCTAAAGAGAAAATCTGACATCAACACTTTGTGCTTTTTATTCTCACTCTAAATTTTTCTCATTGCCTGTTCTTGATTAACATTTTCCTTGAAGCGTGGTCTCTTGCCAAACTTCCGCTGTTTCCTCCCAAGTCACACCTTGACTGACCGGAAAGTGCGTCGAAATTTTAATTAGTCGTTCAAGCACAACTTTCTCTTTCGTGGCGTAATAAACATCAGCATCCAAAGCTTTGAACGATGGATTTGGTGAAGGTGTATGTATTGATACTTCTCGGAGTTGATTTGTTACTGTCGAGAACAGGTAAATTAGAGAGGAATATTTGATAATTCTAAAGTTCATGAAGTGAAAGCACTTAATCGAATTTCGAGTTTAATTATTTGGTTACTCGAGATCGTGGCGTTTTAGATTAATTCTGGACGTCAGACTGACCTAGCACTTTACTTTCGAGTCGAATCAATAGAAAATGAATTCTTGATTGAAGAATATTGAGATATAATGCGTTCTGACTGATTGCGACAAAGGTTTTTTAAGACTTGCAAGCCGAGCGACGGACGAGGTGAAAAAATTTGCAACGAGAAGGAAGTGGCAGTTTGCATGTTTAACCATTGATGATCAAATTTATGTAAAAAGGCATAATGTTGGTTTATTAATCATGTTAAATAACCCAACATACTCCACTAGCTTTCATCCATTTGAAGCTATAAAGCTGTTTGCTTTGTATTCATCCCGACGGTACGCTGATCTTCATGTAGTTGCGAAACGATTGTAATATATAGCGGGACTAACGTGCCTATGACGTCATGGTAAACCGCACATTACATACAAAGTGTAACGCAACCTAGGCGTGTTGCATGGGAAAATTAAGGGATTTATACAATGTACTTACTTTTACTTTATTCACTGTTTTTAGTATATTACACTGCTTGCTTTTTTAAATAAAAAGTATGTGACTTAAAACGATTTGAGAGAGTCTTAGATAAGCTGAATTTAAGCGCTCGACTTCCTTGCGGATGTGGATTAGTTTAAAGAAGGTTGACATTTGGTCGCTATTCCCTAGGTCTTCCTTCTATGTATATTGGGTCCACTTTAGCGGGGAGGAATGATGATAATGATGATAACGATTTTCTCTAAGAAAACTCAAAAATGATTTTCTGCTCGTAACAGTTAACCCAGTAAAGAGTGCATTCTCTCACAGACGCATAAAGACACACTTTACTGGCACTAACTATTGGTCTAGCTTCTCTGAAATTTGTGTTATTCTAGATGGAGAGAGCCTATGTTCGTGTTATGCTTTCAATAAAAGACAACGGACATGGCCAAATGCAAGAGACTCCTGTAAATCCAACAATAAAAAACTCGTAGTGATGGAATCAGAGCAGGAATGGCAATTTATTAAAAATGAGATTCAAAATAAAAAAACACACAGCCTATATAAAGAATGGTTTATAGGCTTGAAAAAAAACTCAACAACCCAGAGATGGACTTGGATCAATGGTAAATCTTTGACTATTGACAAATGGCATAAAGGTGTCAACAACCCTGACCCAACTGACTCTTACGGGCTGATTCATGAGGAATATCCACTAGGATTTAAAGGATCATTTAGTTCAGTTAGGGGCAGCTTACTAAGAGGATGGATTTGCGAGGAAGAAACAGGTATTAACCAGTACCAGAAAGAGTAAAATACTTTTTGAATACTACGCTGTTGTTATACACGAGTTTTAATTTTCTATGGGCTAACCATCCCTTCCCTGTCGTTTATCTTTCTTACCCTAACCCGAAGGCCGCCAACTGCGATCACCTTACCACTGATATTCCATCGCCATCAGGGGAGTAGACCGTGATTTTTGCCGCATATTTACCTAAGGCTTCCTAAATGATAGGGACGTGACATTGAAACTTTATCACCCATTGGAGGCATTGACTTAGCTTGAGAAACAATACACTTCCTTGTTATCGGGATATCACTTGAAAAATGTATAGTGGTAGGGACAGTAGTTATGTTTCTTTAACAGATACCTGTCAAGGGATTTGCTTCGTCCATCCTGTTCTAATAAGCACAAGTCCTCCTAAAACATCAACTGGGACAAAAGCTGTTACCACACAAGGCAAAACTTCATCTCAATATAAAAGCGATGCTTTATCATGTAAGATCTTCGATCGATTGTTGATTTTAAGATATGTAGACGAGCAATATCCATATTGTGTTCGTTTGTTAGTTTAAAGGTCAGTCTCTTGGTTTAGTATTCAGTTATAACAGGCAGAAGCACTTTTATGGCCAATACTCTTCGAGAAAAAAAGTTAAAACTTAGTACACTAAACGCTTCAAATCAGGGACCTCAGAAACTGCTCACTCCTGCCACGGCGAAATCAACAAAGAAAGTTCAGCCGAGGTTTCCTATTTATACGGAAAAGCTTTCAATTGTTTAAGCTCAACAAAGTAATGACCATAAGGGATTCCCTATGCGAGACTGCCAAGCAGCCCTCTCTCTTTCCATTCCTTTCCATATGTTATCCTATATCAGTAGGGTCAACCTAATTATCAGCTCGACTTTTATTTTTTTTTGTAAGCTTTGATGACGGTCCAAGCTTCCCCGACGACCAGAATTCAAGTAGTGACAAAGGACGATGAGCTCAAGAAACACACCAACTGCTTTTCCCGTTATTTAGCAATTGCTATTTTAGCAGCGTTGTTGTTTATAGTGATGATCATCCTCGCCGTGGTTTTGATACCGCCACGAAAAAAAGCAGCAAGAAATAGGTACTTGGATTTTATTTGCATTTTCCTTTATATTCAACTTGACTTTAAGCCATCTTTATTATCAAGGCAATTTAGGGGGAGACTTGATTAACATACCATTCAGCAACGATTCAACAACAATTCTAGAGATGTATATGAATTTAATTGGCAAGGAAGCGAAATATAAGTAAATGTAGTGAGTGAAGATGAAAAAAAAAATAATAACAATACTAACAATAAATAAATAAAGAGAAAAGAAAACTGAGTTGTGGCGAAGAAATACATTACACTCTCTAGGTCTTAAGAGTCCTGGACTTCAAAACTATGCTGTCTTATAAGACCGACTAGTTGTAGAAAAATCGTATTTGGAGGATCATCAAATTACGCTACAACAAATTCGTATGAAATAACCGTCCTAGATGACGTGCTCAAAGGAAATAGTAGGTCATATCACAGTAAGCTGCGCGACTACCTCTTGGCCGTCAATTTGCTAATTTGTTAACCCAAGGTACTAAGTACATGGATGTGTTCCACTAAAATGCTGCCGACAAATCTGAAGGTTGGCGTCGTTTTGTTTTTCCGACAAGCTAAATTGAAACCTTTCGAAGAAAACAGAAGTTCTCCATTTCTACGGTAATCGATTTCATTCACTAGCCTCAAGAAACAAAGCTATGAAAATGTAAGTCGCTTCTGTATCACTTTTTTCCGTCATTCATTCAGTCTGGTGCACATGGAAATTAAGGCCGAGTGTATCTCTTAAACAATATATAAAAATGATTCAGAAGGAATACATTTTCTCCATGGCATCCATTTTAACTATTCACTCGGTTTCTTTTCGGGGTGCAACAAAGAGTTTTCAGCCGTTTTGGGAGGGTAGAAAACTTACCCAGAAATGCAGATACAGATGGCTCTATGCTTTTAAAAGTGACAAAAGCCAGACATCCAACGCAGCCGTTGTTGCCCAAGAGCCAGTGGGCGAGGGCCTATATAATATCAAAGATTTGTGCTATTCCCATATTTACTTACTTGGAAGCAGAAATGCTCGAAAAAGAAAGCTTATACTGAGTATTGGTGGAACGCTTACAATAGTTTCAGAAACTTAAACAAATCTAGTAATAAAACAAGTTTTTAGAAGGAGAACAAGGAAATCTTACTCAAATGTTGATTTAACCAGTGGCACAAACATTTGATTAGCGCTTTTGATAGGCTGAAACTTTTTTTCTCACTGCCCATCGATACAGAAATCGTCATTCCTATTGATTTCATTCCATAGCAAATTTTGGGATTTTAAGCTGTTTATGAGAGAACAACATTATATTGCTTTACATGGGAGTTTAGGCTACGCTCTGGAACTCCGTAATTAAAAAAAGCATATAAACTCTAACATTTCGATAGTGTTGGTTGTTATTTTTGTAGCGATTTCGAGTCATTCCCCCGTCGGATTTTAGCCGAGCTCTCATTCAACCACTGCCTTCAGTCAGAAGAAGGAATTCGAAAGGAAGGAAAGCTTTTTCAGAACAACGGACTGACTCTCTCTCGAAAATTGCGCGATTCTCAGACTAAACCACGTCTTTTTACTTCAAGACACTGCATCACAAAAGCTATAGATAGTTGTTTTTTAAGTTTATCTTAAAATATTTCATAAAAATTCTGCCGTCGAGGAAACAATCCAGCGAAAATCTCTAAATAACCGCCCTGTCTTCGGAGTCAATGATGGTAATTATACTTACAACGAATTTGAAGTTACCCAGTATGAGCCTTATAAAAAAAGGGACTAAAGTATGTGCCTTACTTTCTTTTTTTTTTTTTTTTTTTTTTTAACTTTTTAGCTGTTCCTCTTTGTTCTCTGCATGTGCCCCTTTCCCTTCAGTTATATTGTTACTATGACGCACCTTGACTGTGGTCTTTTGACATAAAACTTTCCATATCATATAAGTTTGATTGTTTTACCATTTACCATTATTATTCATAAAATTTTATTCTTTCATTTATGTCCCTATTTTCCGTCTATGTCCCTTTCAAACTTCACTTGTTTGATTAAGACCTTTTTAGGAATGCCGGGTAAAGGGGTCTCTTTTGGAAACAGGCCATAAGTTTTAACCACGGTATCTAACAAAACCTTTCTTAAAATGTATTTGAACGAATAACTTGGTAGTTTTTATGGTTTATTCTCGCTAAAATAGCTAACAATTTCAACTGGACGGATTACACACAATAACAAAAAGTATTTAGTCTAGATTTTGATGTCCTCGTTTGACTGTTTTTTATCAAAGTATCTCATATTCTTGAATGGTGATAAGTCGTATTCGGTTTTGGAGAAAAGTAGCAGAAAAGCAAGGAGTTTGAAAGGATAAATCGAGTCTGTAAACCAAACTCATCACTGAATTTTATCTTACTTTATTAGTGAGATATTTCCTGTTCCAGGAAGTTTTGGACTTAGTGGACTGAATCAAAGTAAAATACTACCCTAAACCCTAAGTAAATGACATAATTTGATAAAAATGTTGAAAATTAGACAAGGTAATTGATAAGATTTATTAATTTATCAAATTATTTCTGAATTCACAGGAGTTAAGAGAGAAAGGGATTCAACAGGTAACTAAAAAAAATACTTTGCAAAGTGGAGTTTGAACAGTTTAAAAAATAGAAGAAATTTGAGTATTCAATTTAACATACTACTTTTTTTCAATTATCTCAATTAGAAGAAGAACGACAATTAACATGAGGATGGGGATTCGTTGGTGGCCCCATCACCACAGAAGAAGACCCGGTGGGAGAGAGCGATTTTAATAGTGGTTATCATTCCGCTGAAACTGAGATCATTTCAGATTCAGAAGATGATCCATTCTTTTTAGATGGTGAGTTAGCAGCCACTTATCATTGTAAATAAATTATAAAGTTCAGGATCAAGGCAATTACATTTACAGAAGTGTTACCCAGTGGCCGGGATAATGAAGAGAGAGGAGAGGAAGTGGACGAGGAGGAAGTGGGAGAGATTGAATACTGGAGCGAAGAGGAGTTGGGAGAAGAATGGGAGCAGTGGGAATTTGTAGAGGAAGATGATGTGGAGGACCAAGAGTACGAGGAAGATGAAGAGGAGGAGGAAGACGAAGAGAATGATAATGAGGAGGAGAGGGAGGAAGAAGAAGGCAATGAGGAGGAGAAGGGAGAGGAGAAGGTGCCAGTGTTTCCATTGACTCGAGCGTGGTCTGTGTTACCAGACCACGCAATGCCAGCTTCATTCATAGCGACACAGGACACCAAGTTTGTTGTTTTGAATGCGCTTCAAGGTTGAAAAATGAAAAAGAGAGATGTCCTGTGTGCCGGAAAAAAATCCAACTTGTCATTAAATTTTTTATTGTTTAGTGAGAGTTAATTGTAAGGTAATTAATATATGTAAATAATATAATTACTCAGATGATTATGGAAATGTACAGAAGTAAAAAGTAAGTAAAGTAGAAGTAAAAAATAAAAAGAAAGAAAATGCAGTTGCTTTGATAATCCCCGAGCAAGTATACTTAAAAATTATTATTATTCTCGTCTGGCTCAGTAAATATTGTGGAATTATTGATCAGTCCGATATTATGTGTCGTCGTTCTAAAGAATATCCAACCCCCCCCCCCCCCTTGAATTTCCAATTAAGCTTCATACACAATGTCGGGTTATCACCTAAATTTTTCTGTTACACACATAGTGCTTCAATTAATTGTAATTGTGTATGTATATAAATGATTTTATGTTTTTAATGGTGCCTACCTGAGCAGTATATTTTGAATTTTTTCCTCCTTTCTGTGATCCACGATGGAATGCATGGGCTTGCCAGTAGTTCTTTTGTGGTACATGATATACCAATACTGAAAAAAGAGAGTAATATTGAGTTTATTTATTTTTATACCACAAAGTTTCACTTAAAAGCTTCCTGCTTATATAATTACATTAACTTTCAGGCCTAGTAATTTATCTACTAATAATAAATAGTAGATGCATTGTGAAATTATTATTTGATATCATCATCATTACTTGCATCCAGGAAGACATTTGTTAAGAGTTAAATTTTTGTTGACGTACTGTGAATGTAGAGGGTGATTTCGTCATCATAGAACATTTCAAGAAATAGCTTTCCCCACTCCTGCACATATGTTTTAAAGCGCCGAGGCTCAAGGTAATCTGGATCATTATCTTGAACTTGTAACGCCCGCATCAAAGTCTGAAAACCCTACAGCAAGAAGCAAATGCAGATAACAATTAAGCATCATTATTTTTATTTCAGACGCCCTCACAAAGATTTTTTGCTGATAGCTTAAAAGGAATAAACAGCGACAGGTGAATATATTACTGAGTAATTACCAAGGAAATTTCGCAATGATACGTACCTCGATTGGTTTAAATTCTGCTGGTAAAATCTCTGCAGCATTTCGGAGGTAGTCTCCGATTGTTTTTCTCTTCAAAGACCGCGCAGCCCTGTCCACGCCCAATAGCTTTTGCGGCTGATGTTAAATTTCACGGTGTTCGTTACAGGGTTAACTGCAAGGCGACTTTGGGCAACTTCGTGTCTGAGAAGCTGAAGTTCCTGGTGAAGCTGGAAAACTTCAGCTGTTCTCTCTGCCAATTCCGCCACCTGGTCATTATTGATCTTACCATCTTCCATTTTTTCAGCTCGTAACTGCTCATTTTGAGCGCACAGATGGCGAATACGCTGGTCGTACACCTCAAGGAGCGGCAAAGAGATAGTAGACTGCTCTACCTCAAAATGCCTCGGTCCGCGTCTGTAGAGGGCGTTTGGCGCCTTCTCTATCTTAAACATGGAAAACGTTTTCAAGAAAACTTTTTTTTCGACGATCTCTTCTGATGACACGAGCGAAATGATTGTTGTTAAGTGACAATAGCGAAATGATCGTTGTCGAGTGCACGCGTCTCTATAGCCATTTACTCCATAAGCATGACAACAAGAAAACAATGGTGTCAACTGAGCGCGGATTTCAAAGACGCTCAGCTGCGCTCAAAACAAGTTATAGGCCGGTAACTTAACTTTTGACGATTAAGAAACAAAGACGAGAAAACAATACACAACTGAACTAATGCACTGAAAGTGTTTCGTAACTAAATTCCCCAAGAACCTTGTTACAATTTCTTAGATTGACTACTTATAATCTGCAATATGTTTGCGAAGAGTTAAAATCGATTAGTTTGAATTGGGGGAGTAACAGTAGTAATAGCGCAACAATTGTGTTTTTAAATAACACAAAAGACGCTTTTTTTTCTTATACTTTTAAGACATTCAATAATTTTATCATGACAATTTAACCCTCCCAACAGTTTAATGATATTTCGAACATAATTGATAGCAGCGGCAGTTCTTCGCTGTAGGTAAGCTACTTTCCCCGCAGCGGATTCGGCTTATCAGCTGGCCTATTGCAAAGCATTAAACAGACCAGAAAATAGGCTTATTACTTCGCTTCACTTTTGAGTTTCTTTTCCGATGACTGGGTTTTGCTTGTAGTTGTTTTGCGCCTTTCCATTTGTATTCAAAAGTACAAACCCTAGCCCTTTTAGCGTGCTTCTGAACGTTGACATTCGCCGGTTTGCGTGAAGAAAAGAAATAACTTCTACAGCCCGTGCTTCATGTTACAAAGTTTCCCTTCCGTACCCCCGTTAAAATTGTCTTTGTTCTGAGCGACATTTCCCTTACCCTACCCCGAGAATTGTGATATTATCAACATCTGGTAGTCAACGAATATTTTGAATCTCGCGCTCGGAAATTAGCCTCGCGTCGGTTCTTTCAAACCTTTGTTCCAGAAACAATAGAGCCTCTAAGCTGCAAACAATTAAAATGCCTCTGAAAGGAAGGTAATCCAGTACCATTGTCTACCCAAAATTAAACACAAAGTTTGGTATGGGTAAAGGATATTGAATGTTCGTAAAGGATAAGGATCAAGATGGATATAATTAACCACTTTCTATTTGGAGAAATACTCAAAGAAATGAAATAATTGTAGCTTATCCATCTTCCGTAGAATTACCGTGGTATTTTGACCAATTTCGCTTATAAAACTTTACGCCTCTTTAATATTCTTTGCGCATCTTTACTCACTGTTCTTTACCAACCTTTAACATTCTTAAACATTCTTTACGCACAACCAATCTTTACGTGCCGTTAATTCTCTTTACAAATCTTTAGCGTTCTTCAACGACCCTTAACTTTCCATTCGCACAATCAGTCTGTACGTGCTTTTAATTCTCTTTCCGCATCTGTATTCTGTCTTTATACCGGTTCCAAACTTTCTGTTCGCATAAACTGGTAATAAAGGCCACAGCAAGAGATTCTTAAACGCTGCTCTTACATTTACCATCAAGTCTACTTGATATCTTCCTAATTGCCTGATGAATGTGGCGAGCTGTTCGCTGCTTTGTTTTTTCGAATTTTTTTTTGGATGTCTTACTGTTAGCTCTCAGTGTATTTCCATTGCTAAATGCCATTTATAGCTAGCCTACTTTTGTTTCCTGTTTTCTTTTTGTATGTTTATATGTAACCTCTCTCTCCACAGAAATCAACGCGACTTTCAAGACGGTTTGCCCTTGATTACTTTGAACAATTGTGCCCAGCCTAGTTTTTCCGCGGGAAATGAAACCAAGAATGACAGGCTCCAAAGTAAACCGTCTGTCCAGCAAGGGGGTGTATATACCGCACTATGTCCTCAGTCAATGATGGTAATTATACAGAAAATGGAACGAAATTATCCAATGTGATCCAAATGCGATTTTTGAAAAACAAAAAATTGAATTAAAATTTCCTAATCAGTAAAACTGTGTTTCGCAGACGCCTGAAGAGGATGGTTCACGAACGTACGCGTCGCTTGATGAATCTACAAGAGAAGCCAAAGACATTGAATGTGAGAATTTAATACCAGCTCATGGGTATGTTAATACTTCACCATCAGAAAACATGTCAAAAGCTATGGTGGATTGTTTGTTAGAAATTTAGCGTTAACCCAGGATTAGAAAGCTGAAGTAAACCAAGTGTTCAGAGCACTTAGATTTTGGGAGGAGTTCATTTCATAGGTGGCAATCGAGTCTACAGTTTTTCCTCCCTGTTAAACAATCTACGTACAGTTGAAATTCCCGATGAAATAATTTCTTAAATGAATTAACAGCTAACCTCTTTTCTTTTGTTTGTTTGTTTATTTATTTATTTAGGCTCCGCAAACCTTTTGTCCAACGGGAGGGTGCATATACAGCACTGTGTCCAGAGCCAATGATGGTAATGAATTTAAATTACTTAATATGATCCCCAAAAGATTTTTCAATATAAGATTACAAAAAAATGGAATGAAAAATTTGCGATACGTCTAAGTGTTTTCAAACTACTCAGCTATATCTATCTATCTATCTATCGATCTATCTATCTATCTATCTATCTATCTGTTTGTCTGTCTGTCTGTCTGTCTGTCTATCTATCTATCTATCTATCTATCTATCTATTCTTCTATATATCTATTTAAACATCGCAATTTCTCATGTGAAAAATCACATCATTGCCAGTTAGAAGGATTTCATTTGGAAATAGGCATTACGTTTCAGAACCACTTGTCTAAACTTTTAGCCGTATCTATGTCAAAGATCGGAGTTTATATCATTAGACGATGTAGTAAATTAATTGCTTGATGGTAAGCACAATATGTCACAAAGACCTGAATAGAAATTTCAATTAACTACATACATGTTTTACACGATCAGGAGAAAATGATATTTACTCTTGACATGATCTTATTATCGCTGGGTTGCGTTTATGGTGTCGTTCAATTTTGTTTCTTGACAATGGAGAGTTTAGTCAAGCAAACAGCAATTTTCAAAGGAATTGAGAGCACAGTTGGAGTCGATAAACCTTGTCTGTAAAGTAGATAAAACCATCAGTTTTCTCACAAATAAAACTGGATATTTGCAGGCTCCAGAAGGTGAGGGTTCTCGAACTTACACACCACAGTGGAAGACGGTGACGTTGAATATGTGAATCAAATAATTAATCCTGAATATGTGAACCAGATACCTACTCCTGAGTATGTTAATGCTTGAGTGAGGTGTTCACGAGACGGCTGGCACTAATTTAGGATTATAAAGCTGAAGTAAACGACGTAATGATAGTACTTGTCCCAGAAAGACGACAAAAGAAAAACACGAATTTCCGTTGGGTTAATTTAATTGTGGTTTGAGAAACCCACAGTAAATGGACTCTAAATTATGCCAATTTGTCGTCTAAACAATCTTCTTTGTTCACGCATGCTGCGCCTGATGATGTGGAACTCGCTGTTATTACTGCTTGGAACTTGTAGCAGATTCGCCATCAAAAACAAAATTTTAAAATTAAAAAAAATAATACTGATAACAATAATAACAATGATAATAATAGAAACAGTAATAAAAATAGCAATAACAATAATGATAAAAGCATGAAAATAAAGGAGAAAGCAAACCAAGGCATTTCTTTAATGGTAATATAGCTATAAAAATTTGTAATTTATTATCATTAAGTATGTTTTCAAAATGAAATGTTGCGAGCGTAAAAAAACATTACATACCAGTTAAGTTCCATAGTACAGTGAATGCTTTGCCCGAAGTAATAAAAGAAATTAAAAAAAAAAAAAAAAACTTCAGCTTCTTCGTAACACTATAATCACTGGTGGAGAAAAAAATTACAGCAAGGCGAGGCAACTGTATCTGCATACGCGCATATGTTGCGTGATGGGTGAAGGAGCTCGCCTCCTCGTGCGACTACGAGGCTTTTTTTTCCGGATTACAGAAAAGAGAAGGCTTTGAGTCGATTGTTTTTTTACTTATTCTGTATTACGTAGTTAGTGGTAATTATTCGATAGGACTTTGCTTCGAGGTTTTTTTCGCTCTGTCTTGGAAAACGCCATAACAAAGATGAATGAATTAGCATTTTGTTTTGCTTAGGGTTAGTGTTGTCGTGTTTTATAAAATTTAGGCAAATTCCCTTACAGGACGTTAGTACGTTCCCGTATGGTGCGTCCTTACAGGATCCATACTAAGAGGACGATTTAGTCTGTGTAAAAAAAATTAAATAAATAGATGACTGAAATAACGTAAGTGTTTGGAACTTTGTTTATCAAATTTACATGCGAATCGTGGTAATTACTCATCCGTACAGAAAGATTCCCTTGATGGGTTCCGGGCCTCGTGTTTACATTCCATCGATATGATTTTTGTTAAAGTGACTGAGTAAATACTTTCAAACAATAAATCAAAATACAAGTATATAAATTTGAATGATCAAACTGTGTTGGCAGGGCCATTAGCAGATCGCTTCAAAATGAATGCGAAACTAACCTCTGTTAATATCCATCGAGCTATCTGGAAGACCACAAGCAATATGCATATAAGTTCATACATAAATAATAGAGAGACAAAAGAATCTTGCGTTGAATTTTTTTCCTTAATTGTGGCGTTCGGTTTTCTAGACAGTGCCTGACCCTGACGACCTCAATCCGTCGACAAAGCTTTTCGAGAACATTCCAAAAATATTCAACGCATTACACCCTGCTTATTCGAAAGAAACCGGAACACTTTGCCTCTCGTCTAAAGCTAAAAGAGAAGCTGACAGGAGGAGTTTGCGTTGTTTTATCATTCAAAATTTCTCTTTTTCATATTTTCATTTTCTGGTAAATTCAACTTCCTTTTAATTTACTTTAAAGTTTCTCTGAGGCGGGATCTCTTGTCAAACTTCCGTTGATTCCTCCCACGTCACACGTTGAGTAACCATAAATATCTTAATTGGTCGGCCGAGTGTAACTTTCACTATCTTGGCGTTTCAAACTTTCTCATCCAAAACGTAAGCCTAGAACGATGACTTTCGCGAGGATACATGTATGCTTCGTGCTTGCAATTGGTTTGTTGCCGCCGAGAACTGGTAAGTGAAATAGAATTGAAAATAATCCTTGACTTCAAGAGTTTTGTTGATGTACGTACGTGATCGATACTTAAGATCAAATCTAATATCTTACGCATCCAATGCTTTAAATTGCGAAACTCACCACCAAATGACTTGCTCGCATAAAAAAATGATTGGTGACTTATGTTTTGATTGTTTTTAAAGAAGAATTACCTCGCAGTTTACCTAAACACACTTCACGCTACACAACAATGATCGTTTGGATTGAAAAGGAAGTAGCGGCCTCCATTAGGGCAATAGATCCATATATTTTGATCCGTTGTACCGTGTTTGCTATGAGTACGACTTTCTCGAATTTGGAACTGTGAACAGCTTTCATTTAGTTGTCGCTATGAAGCAGTACGTCTCAAGTACATCGCAACAGCTTGCTTTATTGTTTTAAAAGATGTCCTGCAACGATCCTTGTCAAAGATGGCGTGACTTATTTGCCATCGATCAAATGTGACATAAAAATTTAATCTATTTCAATGGCGAATTTTTACAATGAAAATGACTTACATACGCAGATATTATTGATATACTGCATTTTGACTGTTAGGAAAGAAGACTTTTCACGCAGTTGGCCTTAACACAGGGCAAGCTGTACAACGATTGTCGATTGAAATGAAAAGGAAACACATGCATTTTTTTATCAAATCCAACGTGTCATCCAGCAAACTCGACCAGCTTTCATTTAGTTGTCCCTATGAAGCGGGCGCCAAGAAAATCTGGATCGGACCAGATCGAATCACGGACCGGATCAGGATCCGATCACAGATCATGGATCGGATCATGTTAAATAAAATTAGACATTGTGCGTGACAAGCCAAAATATAGTCTGCGTGACATAATCGAGCGCAGGCCCCACTGGCATTTTTTTTTTAAGGCACAAAAACCTCGCGGATCGGATCACGGATCAAAAAAAGAGAGCTTCTAAAATTGAAACAGTCAAATCATGTACAAAATAATAAAGAGTTTAAAAAAAGGGGCATGAAAAAGTTAAAATGATTTCAATGAAAATTAGAGATGCAGCTAAATAAGCCAAAATAGAGTTTGCGTGACGTAATAGAGCGCACGCTCATTTGAATGTTTTGCTTTTATTATTTTTTTTCTTTCTTGCCCCAAAACTCCATGTAGTCATTTTCACCGCTGTTTCAAGGAGTGTTGTGAAGTGCCGCCATGGACAAAGGCAAGAGAGATCAAGGTACGTATCATTCTTCAATCAGGATGGGAGCATTGGGATTTTCGGTTTTGCGGTTTAGGCTATTTTTAGATTGATTTTCGGTTTTTGCGCCAAAAAACTCTAGTTTTTGCTGTTCATTTCGGTTTGCGGATTTTACGCGGTTTAGCATTTGGTTTTCGGTTTTCGTCAAAAATACAAAAAGGGTTTCCTGAAATTTTTTCGATTTGTTGCGATCTGAGCGGCAATTAAGCTCCTCCACTGACCTCGAACAGCCGAGAAACGCAAATGTTATTGAGAGGAATGCGAAACAAACCAAATGTCACTGTAATAACTTCTCGTTGGTCAAATTTCGTAGCGCTCCGTGAGAGGTCACGGGTCTTAGCACTTAGGTCGATCAGTTTGCGAACTATGGCGTACAACGAGCTTCACGCATCGGAAACAGAAGAGGCTTAAGGACCTTAAGAAGCAACTGTGGATTGTGTCGCGTTTTTCTTAACTGACTGGTGAAATGATACATACCTCTCGCTTACCTTGGTCCACGGTGGCACTACACAACACTCCTCGACACGGCCATGGGGTTTTTGGACGAAAAAACAAAAACAAAGAAACTCCCAGTGGTTCCTGCGCTTCATTATGTCACGCAGACTTTATTTTGGCTTGTGGTGCAAAATTTATAATTGCAATTAACATGACCCGATCCGTGATCCGATCCGTGACCCGGTCCGTAATCTGATCCGATCCGTGATCAGACCGGTGATCCGATCCGGTCGGACCCAGATTTTGTCGAAGCCGCTTTGACGCTAAATGTCTCATGCTCCTCACGACAGCTTGGTTCACATGGATTAAGAATATGGAGTAATGATCACTCATATTCCTGGCGTGACAAAATAACGTCATGCAAAAGCAGCCGTGACGTAAAAGTGGGATGATACCATCGTCTTAAACATTTCAAGCGTGACGCGCGAAGGTTTAATGGATATATTCGCAGTTTTGGTTTTTATTATAATCATCTTTGCGGTGCTTACTTTTTTTGAGGAAAAGAATGTAAATTAGAAGTATTTGAGGAAGTATTGAATAGTAATGTTCGTTTGATTGCCAACTTTGCTAGCGGACGTTTATCTGATCATCATGTGGTTATCTCGTACCTTAACTTTTCAAAGCCAGGCGGTTGAGGGCGGTTGTAAAACCCCTTCTTTCAGTTACACGGTAGGGTCTGGCTATGAGATTACTGGCGTGTGTATGGCGTGAGGTTGTGCTATCGCCGCGATTCTTCTGCTATTCCCTCTAAATCTAACCGAGGTCTTCTTCAGACTGATGGTCTTTTTCGAATCATTAAGTCTTGCTTAAGATTACAAATAATTAACGAAAAATAAATAAAAACATGGATAAATGAATACGTAATTGTGAAAACAGAAATCTTAAGCCTAGCCCAAAGCCCTTGCGTTTCAATCCTGTTAAGCTGAATGCTCATTCCGCGTTTACAGCGCAAAGAACTCTTAACGTAAATGCGACTCCCTACGTTGAGCTGACTGAACTGATCGGAAATCTCCCCGATGATTCCGATGACCATCCTCAATTCCACATTTCTCCTGCTATTAGAGAATAGGTATTCAAAGTGATTAAGGTTAATATTTTCGTTGGATCGTAAGCATTTACCGTGTTGTAAAGTTTCAAGCCTTAGATTCGTGGGCCAATGTTCATCATACAGGGCTTTGTGTGCTGCTTTAAGTAAATGCCACGGTCCCGACGCTCACTCATTGGTAACCAGCCTAATTTAAATAGAGTATTCACAGAGTTCCCATAGTGACCCGTGACAAAGCTGGCAGCGGAAAACTGAATATGCTGAAGCTTTTTAAGCAGATTTTCACTGAGGGGGCAAAATGCAATGTCACTAAAGTCTAAGCGTGATAGAACTAACGATTCGGCAAGATCCTTTCTCAACTTATATTTAGTAAAGTAAAGGATTTTTTTAAGCGTGCCTAAGGTACCATACCACGAAGCAGCTAAATGTTTGATATGGTCGTCCCATTTGAGGTTACTGTGGATGGTAACCCCGAGAAACTTTGTAGATTCGACTCGCTCAAGAGAGTTGTCTCCGACAGTGAGATTAAGAGCGCGATCTATTAATTTGTGGTGGGATGACATTTGCTGGGTGGAGAGAACCACGAATTTGGTCTTATTAGGGTTCAAGCAAGGTTAAAGGTTGGAGTCCTTAGACCATGATCCAAGTTTGGTAAGGGATTCGTTTAAATCGCACGTCAATTCCCTTACTGCACAATGAGTGTAGGGGATGTGTCATCAGCGTATTGAGAACAAGATGTGGATAGATCGAGGTTGTCTTGCAGGTCTGATACATACAAATTGAAGATCATCGTAGAATTCGTAGTTCGTAGAATTTCTTTAGCGTTGTCTTGAAACAAACCATATCAAAAGCCTTAGAAAAATCGGCGAGAACCATCAAGGTGGTCTTTTCCTTTTCATAGCGCGCTATATATCATCTCTTATTTCAAGAAGGGCAGTGAAATCCACACCTTTTCAAAAGAAACTCATAAAATTTTAAAAGCTGCAGTAGATATTTCGTAGAGATATGCATGTATATATTATTATAAGTAATTCTGATTTTTTTTTTATTGTTATACCCAATTTTATGTTTGTATAACATGTAGAGCCATTTTACCCATGTAAACGCTGTTAATAAACCGTTATTATTATTATTATTATTAATTACCTTATTGATTAATGCGTGAATAATGATGGTGATCACCCTCTAACAAGTCACGTGTTCAGTTATAATGCTTGGCTTCAGAAAGTAATCCATTTTCACATAATTCCCTCCCTATCTCTCCTGTTGTTCAAACACTCCCCTCCCTCCCCCTCCTGTTGTTGATTATTGTTAGAACTTAAAACAACATATCTGCAATTTGTTTTGTTTTTGTTTCTTTGTAGATGGAGAGAGGCTTTGCTCGTGTTACAGCTTTAATAACAAGTCAGCTGATTACGCGTGGCCACAAGCAAATGATAACTGTAAATACCACAAAAAACACCTTGTGGTGATAGAAACAGAGCAGGAATGGGAATTTATCAAAAATGCGATTCAAGGCCGAGTAGGCAGTAAAAATGGTGAATGGTTCATAGGTTTGGAGATAAATATAACAACAAGAAATTGGACTTGGGTCAATGGCAAATCTCTGACTATTGACAAATGGGAGAATTCAAGTCCTGACCCAAATGACTTTTATGGGATGATTCATGAGGAATTTCCACCTGGAATTAAAGGATCTTTTAGCACCGTTAAAGGAAACGTACAAAGAGGATGGATTTGCGAGAAAGAATCAGGTATTGATCAGCACCAGATAAAAGAAACGATTTTAGCTCTATCAAAAATTATTATCATGCATGAATCTGAATTAGCCACAGACTGCTTCTACCCTCCCATTCCCACCCCTTATCTTTCCCTTTCCCACCCCTTATCTTTCCCTTTCCCACCCCTTATCTTTCCTTTTCCCACCCCTTATCTTTCCCTTTCCCACCCCTTATCTTTCCCATTCCCACGCCTTATCTTTCCCTTTCCCACCCCTTATCTTTCCTTTTCCCACCCCTTATCTTTCCCTTTCCCACCCTTTATCTTTCCCTTTCCCACCCCTTATCTTTCCCTTTCCCACCCCTTATCTTTCCTTTCCCACCTTACCTTTCTGGAACCCGCCCTTTGCAACCACCTCATACTAAAGGCTTATCATCTTTAGGAAAAAAGTTCCCGTAATACCAGCCCCTTTAAAAAAGTTTTATAGATAAATTATAAGAGAACCTCTTGGAAATGAATCGATTCATGGCTATGGACAAGCCTAAAATAATACATTCTCACCTAATCGCAATGCCACCCCACAAATGTCTAGCTAATGAGTGTCAGTTGTCATGTTCCTTTAACAGACAATTGTCTAGGAGGCTGTTTCATACATCCTGTTCCGCAAAGCACTGGTCTTCCTGGAACAAAAGCTTTTACTACAAAAGTCAGGACGTCAACAGAACAGGATATCACTGATGTGTCAGGTTAATTTAAGGATATGTAAAAGGGCAACTTTCATGAAGTAATCGAAATTTGTATGTTTCGTTTTAAAATTTTGAAAACAAACCGAAACGGTCTCTATTTGTCTCTCTTTTTCTTACCGGTTGGCTAGTCTTTTTGTCTGTTTTTTTTTTTTTTATCTGAGGAAAAAAGATTTGACCTCTCAGTGGTTTTCCTAATTTGTTTGTTTTATTTTTGTGTCTTAAGCTAAAATCAATATTAAAAGCCAGGATCACTATTTAGGTTAAACTGTATCATGATTCATGTGTATGTGAACGAAACTTTTAATACATTGATTTAAAATCTAGGGTCTTTAACAATTGTCTCCATCCTTACCACGGCGAAATCAACAGACAGAGCGAAATCAACAGACACCCCTTTCACAGCGGATGACATGAGCAGTTCTTCTCCCACAGGAACGATAGTAGGCGCATCGTTAGGAGCAGTGGTCCTCGTAGCGTTTATTATTCTCATCATAGTCATTTTATTAAGACGAAAGAAACGTCAGGGAAAAGGTGAAGACTCTCTAGATGTTGTAAAGATGAAACTATTATTATAGTTTAAAATAGTTTCTAATGATATAATGGTTTAGATATCATTCATGCGGCGAAGCCTTTAACTGACCTTCTGTCTCTCAAAGACTATTATTTTGACTGCGAAAATAGAACTGGAGACTAACCACACAGTACAACGGGAGACCAAACAAGCCCTTTTTGTCTGTTTGTTTTCATGTTCGTTTTGTTGTTGTTGTTTTCTTTTCTCAGGAAAATGTTATTGTTCCTTGATTTTCAGATAATATTTATTGCATTTATTTTTGATTACATACCTGGCTTGCACATGCTACTTAATCTTGTTCCAATAAAAGGTCAAATATCGTTGCAGTTCCACTGTGACGTACATGTAACTCGGGCATGGTTTCATCATCAAAGTCGCAAAGCTAACTTGAATAATTGCCTTTTAACTTCTCAGCCGTTCTTTCCTTTGTCGACGTCGTGCTTATAAGCAATGTTGAATCAAAAACCAGCTTTGAATACATAATAACTAGTTTGGCAGATGTTGAAAAAGTGGTTTCCAAATGATCATAGGTAAAACTAACACCAGTCTGCACTTATGCGTCCACAATTTCAGAAAAGTCTTCGTTGTTATGTTGTTGTTGTAGCCACTGTTAATCTCCGCTTAGGAAAACAAAAATGTTTATCTTTTTATTTTTATACATTATTATCATTAGTTGTTAACAAAGGAGATGGTTCCTGCGGTAAATGGTTTGTTTGTTTGTTTGTTTGTTTGTTTTTTTAAGATACAGAGAGCGTACTGCCTAAAGAGTCTTCGCCGAATATGTCAGCGCCGAAGAAGTCAGTATTTATCTTTGCTTTGTTTTTATGTTTATTTGCTTATTTAATTGTTCGAATTCGTTTGTTAATATTTTTGGGGGGTACGTTTTGAGTTTCTTACAACAGATCATTACCAAATGATAACACCAACCAGTACTTATTCAATTTGTATAGGGTAAGGTAAGTTCAGCATACTATTGCTGAAAATCCTATCCTCTTAGCATAGCATAGAGCAATTACGAGTATTGATACTTCTCCCTTCCCTAAAGATAATCCAGTTCATAGCAGGATTACTTCTTCCCCTTTCCCCTCCTTACATTCCGTCAAGTGCCTTTGTGTCCCTGTCAAACGTGGTCTCTGTGTACCAATCAATACTCCTGGATGGAGAGGGACACATCAAGGAACGTGTCTCAAATCCCTGCTAAGGACACACGTGTCTAGAATGTTTGAGACTGAAATGAATCCTCTTCCCACGCACTGCGATGATTTCAGAGCGGTGATGGCGGAGTGGTGAGAACGCTAATCTCCCACCGCTATGGCTCGGGTTCGATTCCTGGATCTGGTGATACGTGTCGGTTGCGGTTGTTGTTGGTTCTAGTCCTTGCTTCGTGGGTTTCCCTACAGAACCTCCCGTTTTGCTCCCCCGCAAAACCAACATTCTCATTTTTTTTTACCTAAGCAGCGAGAACGACCAATTAGGAGAAAGCCAATATGAATCTGTGAATCAAGTTGAAGCCGCAAAGCTTCTTGGGTCACCGAACAGCAAGAATAATACTAGGCTTCAACTACCACCAGAAAATTGTGAATATGCTGTTGTCAACAAGGCAAACAAGAAGGTGAACATTCAGCGTTAGAAGTATGGATGTAATTGAGATTCAGTGTAATTTCAAATTTTTGCTAGGACGATGGACTCTACTAAATATAGCATGTGCAGCAGATGAATGAGCAGATTCTTGAACGTCTACAAGCAGATAGAATTGTGCGCATGACTAAACCTGAAGAGAGGCAGATTATGGAATACATTGTTGTCTACGTAGGGCATCTAGATATTGATGTTCGTTAGAGCGAGGCTCTTTGCGCTGAGAAGTTTGTTATATGTGGCATCAGACCAAAAAGAAAAAAAAAAGAGATTCCATGACATAAACTTGTCGCAAGTATCACCATTGAAGGGCATTTTGATCTATGAAATTTTTTTTTTCTGTGTTGATTCAAGCGAAAGGAAGGAGACCTTGTTTACGCTAAACTCGCTGAATTTGACCATGAAACTGATGCCACCAAACCACCAAAACCACCCAGCTATGAGCCTACGGTATATGCTGATGTTGAAGTACCAGACTCCTTACAGCCAATGTATGGAAATCTTGAAACGACTGGTGTCTGAATGAAATAAATGTACGCAATTTATCAGCCGAGAGGTCCGTATTGGGGAAAACTGTGCCCAAGTTCTTGGACACTGCAACAAGCCGTACGCAAGATCCTCCGGGAAGTGCTGAAGAAAAATATATATTAAACCTGGCCACTTGTGACAAAGGTCAGTGACCTAAAAAATGACTGCTTTCCCCCACTATCTGGTAATTACCAATATAGCAGGATTGTGATTTATAATATTGATAATCCGTGATACTTGCTGGGGTTCTGATACTGAGACAGAAAAACGACAAATATGGAATTGGGTCCTATTGGCTTTCTTTTTAAAATCCAACAGTTATTTTAGCCTTCTCTATTATAAGGGTGATTTACGGGCGCACTTGACTGAAACATTATCATAGGAGACGTGTAAACTCCAACAAACAAGGTAACAAAATATTAAATTAAATAAGCGACGACCGAACAAATTAAACCACAATAAGTTTTAGGTGTCCTGGATTTCAACAATATACTGCCTTATAGCACCGACTTGTTCTGGAAATTTTAAAATCCCATTTAAAAGGTCGTCAAAATAATTACGCCTCGATCGCCTAATCGGGCTAAAATGATCAATTAAAAAAGTCACATCATTAAGTAAGCTGCACCACTAGAGAATTTGTTCATGTTTAGCGCGCTGCTATGTATATGTTACATATTCTCCAGCCAGTTTTTTTCGTGCAATTTATGGTACAAATGTCCATATTGAACAGACTTGCGAAGACTCAACGAGAGTGCATGAATATTTTGTAGGAGTAACCTATAGAGTAGGCGTAATTTTGGCGAGCGAGTGCTCAATATCATTCTTAACGGAAATTATGGCCGCCATCTTTGATTTTAATGGCAGCGGGAGCCTGGGTAAAGAAATAAATTTTTACAAAGGGGGCCCCTACCCCTGCCGTCTACTCCAACTCCAAATCAAATATGGCTGGTGGGATAAATGATCGCGAGCATGTGACGTTAACTCGCACTAATAAGAAGCCTGCACTGCAGGTTATTGTAGAAGTGAAAAGTTCAGGCACCGTTTAACATCATACAAACTGTTTGATAAAATTTAAATAAATCCAACCGGATTTTCATTACTCCTGACTGACATGCAACTTAAGAAACTTTTCTCGTGTTATCCCTTTATCCCGCGTGGTTTATTACACTGGTAAACCGACAGTGTAGTTTATTCCTTAGATAGTGCGTTGAGTATTAAAACGCGCTTGTATCTGCGTTGTTGCTTTCTATCTCTTTTCTTTTTTGTAATGGCGAGGAAATAAAGGAAAACCAAAAACAAAATCCCGTTTTCGTCGCGAAACTTTTGCCTGAATCCAAATGGGCTGCGAAACAATTTTAAGTTGAAAAGGGAAGCACAAAACCTAAGATTTATTTTCTGGGTATTATTTCTATTTTCCTGATTAGGTTCAATAGCAACTGTGCTTTTGATAAGCCAAAATAATAGATTGCAATAAAAAGTGCAGAACTGTCCGTTGATGTTACCACCGTATTCCCCCCTTTCCCCCCCCCCCCCACTTCTAGCGGCGTGATTTGCATATGTATCCCATAATATTAATATTCGTAGGCAACATAAAAGGCTATCTATTTAGGGTAAAAACTATTCAAAATATCGAAATGTAACGAACTCACTAATGGATGGGTAGAGGTTCTCTCGTGTCCAACCACCCCCTCCCCCCTCCCTTGTACCATGGTGGGGATATGAGACTGCATGTACGCCCGAGAGTTGAAAACGAAAAGAAAGTAAAAGAGCCTTTAAATGAGTGCAATATTTTCGTATACAAGCGCATTGGAAAGAATTGTGCACATGAAAAACATCATAAACATTCTAATCTAAGTAGGGAATCTAAATACTGATCTTTGTTAGATCGAGTCCTATTGCATTGAAATTCTGCTACATGTGTCGTCTGCCAAAAAAAGAAAAAAAGGGGATTACCGCTATATCATAAACTTGTCTGTAGCATTACCGCCAAGTTGCGCATTTTTATTGATTATTGTTATTACTTTTATTCAAGCGAAAGGAGGCAGACTTTGTGTACGCTCAACTTGCTGAATTTGACCATGAAACTGATTCTGCAAAGCCACCAAAACCATCCAGCTATGAGCCCACGGTATACGCTGACGTTGAAGCAATACCTCCTGAGATGCATGGTAGAGAGGATCCAGACTATTCACGGTCAACAAACGCGAATCTTAAAACGACTGGTGTCTGAATGAAGAGGAAACAAAATATATAGGTTGAGATAATGGTGTTGGTTTGAACACACCCAGCCGTTGATGCATTGTTTAGGATAATATAAATACATTTAAATCATTTTTTCACCCGAGGGTATCGAGGAAACTTCGAGATATAATGTTCTAACTAAAGATATAAATTACCATGAGTAAAGAGATCTTCTATTAGCATTTTCTAACAGAAATATTGAGGGTTTATGTTAAGAGGTTGTATGAGCCAAATTTCTGTCTCTTACCTAGCTTATAGGAGTAAACTTGCAGTCTGCAACTTGCAACTTGAACGTAATGATATATTGAATTTGTTGTTAGTTTTTTTGTTTTTTTGTTTGTTTTTTTTTTCTAAAAAGAGCGTTGGACACGATTTGGCGCCGATCCGCTGGTGTTTCTTTCCTTCATTGACTGGTCTATCGTAGTGACTGAACCGATAGGAGCTTTTAAATAGTACATCATATTTCGTGCTCAAATGTGGCGTATATAAAGTGCTTTTCGAATTCCGTACGCTCTTCCATTGTGTCTGCGTGCTAACGCACTAGACACAAAAAGTATTATGTGTGTATTTAATATTTCATCGAGAGAGATGACATTAGAGAAAAACAGAGGTTAAAAATAAACGATGAGCTAATTGAGACTCATGAATTTGTTGTGTATGAACGCCGCACAAGGAACCGTTATGACTGCTGCCCCATTAAATCTAAATCGCACACGCCCGGATGCTTCGTTGCTGTTTTACGCAGTTTTGAATGGCTTGGAAAGAAAAGACTGAAAAGAACTCAATAGATAAGGTTTGAAAGAATTCGAACTCACGAATTACCTGTGTTACTGACGAAGCTTTCGTACTCGTCTAGATATGAACGATCTCTGTAGATGTCTAGGGTCCAGTCCTTTATCCTTCCCTTTCGGAGAGGAGCGTGGGCTCATTTCCCGAACTGCAGTTGGCTATAAACACTAGTATGTCACGCATGACGCTCCAGCGCTCTATCCCCCGTCAGACGGCAACAAAAAGGATAAACGGCATCAAAGTGGATTTGAAGAGTCCTTTCATATGAGTTCGCCTAGCGTGCTGAGATAGAAACCGGGGTAATTTATGAATGGAAATATACCACATTTTTTAAAAACATGTTTCGGCAGTTCTTCTGTATATTTTCTTAAATTCGTGACATATCTTTTGCTATCCAGACCTTTTGGCAATTTATGCGAGTGGAAAATTCCATCCCGGCTACAGAACTGAGTATTTCAACGCAATCGCTCTTAATACGAGAACTCGTTTCATTGCAGTTACCAAGATGAAAGAAACACCATCTTTTAATTTCGTGATTGCCAACCATGTCCAGGTTTTCACAATTTAAGGAAAAAATTGGCCATCGCAACTGCCAAAATATCGGTCACGTAAAGATCGAGACTTAAATAACCATGTCAGCTTGTCTTCGCTGATCATCACAAAGGAGAGAGGAGCGAGGCAAAACCTCATAACTCGGTAGGTGAGCCAGTTTCGCTGAACTCAGATAAAGAGACCCCTGAAGTTTTACACTACTTTCTTTATCAACATTTACAATAATATTCACATGACAATATTAACGTAACACACGTCCGGTGTTTTAATTTATAAGAGGATCTCATCGGTTGGACGACAGTTTTTGGTTCTATCCGCCTGTTTCCTAGCTGAAAGCAACAAGAATTTTTTTTTTAAATTAATCAGCTGACAGTAGCAAGTCCTTTGTGATAAGACTCGAAATTGAAAATGAAAACGAACTCGATACAGGAATATGTGACTCGAAACTACGTAATCAAAGAGGATACCCACCCTATCCGGACATCATTAATTCGATTAAAATCACATAGTGATAAACATATAACTTCTCCCTATAAAATTCATACATTACCTCAAAAGGAGACAATGAGAGCGCTCAAACAAATCAGCCAGGTGGAGGTTGTTTTCCAAACACCAAATTCCCATAACTAGTTTACAAAGAAATTTGTAAAGACTAAAAGGGAGAATAAACAATGAGATCGTGGTAGTTAAAGAGTCAATCCCCCATAATTTTTTCTTTCACGGTGATATCTCTCATTTTCTTACTCCCTGGTAGCCTCTGATGAGAGCACTTAGTTGAGACTGAGAACAGCAGGTTATCGCCAATATGCAAGTCGGCTGTAGTGTCACAAAAAAATATATGTATTTCTGTGAAAAGACATCTTCAGCCTGGTTATGAGAATAGGCCTGTTTTGACCTCACAATCTAAACAATTTCCGCGGGATTAAAGTAATTTATAGCAAAACAAATATTTCTAGGGGGCGTCTCAGCAAAATAAATAAATAATATATCAGTTTCTTTGCTTACCTCATCGATTTGCAAGTTTAACAGATGTTGAGTAAACGGGTAACTATCAATGCAAAATTTCTCTCAGAGAAAACTTAAGACCATATTCTCTTGCAATTGTAGGAAGCTGGTCCTATAATTTTTCGCCAAAACGAAAACCTTTTTTCCACAATATAAAATGTCATTTGGTACAAAAATAACTTGCTGATTGAAACATTGACGTACACTTCCGTTTGGACGCACCCGTCTGTGACGCGATTGATCAATGGAAGAATGTTCATTTTGGTTACGTGTACAAATAATCACTTCCTGTTCCTTTCTGAGTAACTTTAAAATGACTGTGAACTGACAGTTAAGGCACAAACTGTAAGCGAATATGATTTTCGTAATTCGCCAGATGCCCCAATTACAAACTGTTTTATGTCTGATCTTCTTCACGGTTCACAAGGATGCAGGTAAAATGATTCGTTTTGTTTGAAAGTCTAAACGATCTGTTTATTATAACGTTTTTCTCGTTCTGGCATAGCGCCATCGTAGAACTCTGAATATATATCGATCGCATTGAAGTTTTTTCCATTTCGGTATTTATGCTATTGTACGAAAAAACTTCTTCCATCTTCGAATATTTCTTCTACCACATGGTCTAATAACTCAAACTTATATCTAAGCCTCATTCAATTGCTAAAAATGCTTGGATGAAAATGTTAAGTGAATATGTCAAATGTATACTTCTTAATATATATATATATATATATATATATATATATATATATATATATATTTATTTATCTATTTATTTATTTATTTATTTATTTAAAGCTCAGACCAGGCCTTTAAGATAGCTATAAGGAAAAGGGCACTCGTTGGATTCTCAAATTGAGAAATCTCTGTTATATTGAGTGACTTTTATATTGGAGTTAGTACATCTCTCCTATAGATTTTACTAAAAAAGGGCTGAATACATTATTTTGTTTTTACCAAGGAGGGATTCTTTTTAACTAGTGAATTGCGCGCATGCGCAAGAGCGAGTTAAAGATCCGATGTGGGGAATGGAATTCGCTCGCTCGCTCGCTCGCTCGCTCGCTCGCTCGATTGGTCGATTCCTGTAAACTTTTTTTAGATTTTAGGCTTTTGAGTGCATTTTATAGTTTTTGGCGAGCAATAAACAGACGAAATGGCGACCTTTTTTGCTAAGAATAGTGGTGGGGTGAAAAAGAAGCCAATGATAATCTTAAAAGAGTTTTTTTTTTTTTCGTTTTAGTTTCAACAAGCGGCGCCAGCGACTGGCAGGCATGCAAGGATTCACACTGAAATAACAGAACAACCTTCGTTTTTCATAAAATTGTAATTTACAATCCTTGAACTTGAAAACAATCCGAAGATTCATTGAAAATATCACTTACTGCGATGCGCTCGGAGTTTACAGATGTTCAAAAGCTTTTTCTGTTATAGTGTGAGATTGAGGACAAAATTAATCATTACGTTTCGTCGCGTGTGTTTTTCCTGTGTGAAGCAACAAAAGATGCCGGCGACTGACGAAATAACAAGTTAACACGAAAATCAGATAACACCTAAACAAACAATTTTAGCTACCGATTTCAGTGAATTTTTAAAGAAAAATTTTCTTTTAAGTTTTTAAGACAATTTGAAGATTCAACATACATACAACGTACTAAAATGCGAAAGTTACACACCACGAAATTGATAACTAGGCCTGAAATGAAATTCTATCTTGTTATTGATTATACGTTGCCTAGCACGTGACTTAAATCTACCCAGGCGGAGATCCAAAATGACGGAAAGCACACTCCGACATCTGTCAGAAGGAGGTCATCTCGGGTAGATTTCCGATTACGAAATCCGAGCTCGCCCGATGTTGTCTTCGTGATGAAGGCCCTATTTAGCATATTAGACCCGCAAAACAGAGTAGAAACGAACACGTGCTTCGTTTTCGCTCATGACTTCGTATTACCCTTAAGATATTTGCATTTTTTTCCGTTGCTTACCTATATTACAGACTCCAATAAATTTTTGCGATGCCTCCTTTTTACGGATGGCCGATTACAACTACAATATACTGACACCTCCACGAAATCTGTCAAAAGGAGGATGTTACAACACCAGAGGTCATCTCGGGTAGATTTCTGATGACGAAATCCGAGCTCGCCCGATGTTTTCATGGAGGCCCTATTTCACATTTTAGAGCTGCAAAATAGAGTAGAAAGGAGCACTTACTTCGTTTTCGCTCATGACTTTGTATTAGCGTTAAGATATTTGCATTTTTTTCCGTTGCTAACCTATATGACAGATTCCACAAAATACATTTGACGCCTTCTTTTCACGGATGGCCGATCACAACTACAACGTAATGACATCTTCACGAAATCTGTCAAATGGAGGATTTTAAAACACCGGAAATCTTCTAGATTTCTGATGAAATAAATTTAACGCAGTTACGTTCAGAGTTTAAGCGATACATTGTTATTTCTAATATGGTAATTGATAAGAAAATTGTACATTACCTCGATTGGACGGAGATTAAGTTTGAATATAATGTAGCAGGCGATATTACTTTTGTCGACAAGGATAATTCGTGACTTGTCTCACCTATTATATTTCTCTATCTGTGTTGTGCCATGATCATCATTTAAAATATTCTACGATAATATTTTTTACAATATTTAGATGAGGATTTTCAATTCTAAACGCAAGAGCGTACTTAGGGAAAGATCTATAAGAAACAGTTTCTCATGAATACATTTTAAAAATTCTTTTAGCCGACTTCTAAATAGATAAAAAATTACTGCACATATATATTTCACTTCGACGATTATCTTAATAAACAACTAATGGGAAGTTCTGAGAATCAGTTTTTAATACTACATGTTAAATTAATGGTTATTTTTCTCTTCCTGCTTAAGGGCTCTTTCGCAGTTTGGACAACGCCAGTTTGCACTTGAATCTTCCAAAATAATTGTTAAAATGCATTTCCTGTGAAAAAACTCCTTGCAGCTACAACATTTCACACAACGAGAAGGAGACTTTATTATCGATTGGAATACGGCCGAACGCTGAATACGAATTGAGTGAGCAAACAGATACTTTGATCTCTCGCACGATAACAAATTTCCCGCCTTTGCTAGTTTGGACCTTTCAATTGTCTGGGAGTTAATCGACCGTATCATTTATCTTTCCTCTCCGTTTCTACTATGTTTTGCGGGTCTAATATGCTAAATAGGGCCTTCACCACGAAGACAACGTCGGGCGAGCTCGGATTTCGTAATCGGAAATCTACCCGAGATGACCTCCTTCTGACGGATGTCGGAGTGTGCTTTCCCAATGACGGTGGCAGGCTTGGCTTAATTATGTCACTCAAAACTCGTTCCCGTTTGTCTCATTTGATAAAGAGGGAATCGTTAATGTTTTCATTAAGACAGTATTGCCTTGATTTTCTAATATTTACAACGAAAGACAGTAAATTTCACTTGTCACCCACATTTACTTCCAACCTTTTCTTTTGAACCAGAAACAAAAATGATAGACGTTTAAAACACATGACATCATCCACCTTGTCAAATGTAATAGCATGATCATTTCAATTGTAATGCCTTCTTATCCCAACGTTACTTTGTTTCTTTGCTACATTAGCGAACACTGAACTACTGCTCGTACTCTAGATATGACAATCAACCACAAAATTCCCTAAACCAGATAACATTAAACATAATCTAAAAAATCATGTGTCAATTCACGAGTTTGCTCACAGAGCACTTTGATTATAATAAGGTTTGTTTAATAACAGTTCCTATTATGAATCTTGAATGTTCCCAACCTGACTAAAGGAATCTTGAAACCTTACTGATATATTTATTCCATTTTATAATAAAGTTCGGATATAACGCGCGCTCTCATTGGTTGAAAGAGCGTGCTCTATGAGAGTATAGAGCATAGAACTGAGCTAAAGCTGTCACGCCATCTGCCATATTGTACCAAGTTCGACCTTTTCCGGGACTTCTTTTTAGCTTTTTTCCGATAATTGAACGTGAAATTTCGGATCAAGCGAGCCGGCAAGTAGTAACAGAAGAACCAAAGAAGGGTTTGTAAACATACCAGGCGCCGTTATTTCTGTTATTAAAACGTGCGCAGATACGAAAATCCTCAAAGGAAAAACAAAATAGACATTCCGAGTTTTAAAGATTTTCACGCTCAGTTAGATTACAAGCTTACTTACGGTAATGAAAATCAAACACAGCCAACACTCGTATAGTCTATAGAATTCAGAGTTCAAAAACAAAACAGAACAAAACAGAAATGATGAAAAATACAACCAAACCGGCATAATTGTTAAAATTCATACTAATCATGATGGTGTCTGAGCAAATATGATCATGCTGAAGTCCATCGCGGCTCACTTATCATGTCGATCTCCAGTCATCACAGTAAAGCAAGCCTCAGAAACTACATCGGCCGCCCTTCGAGTGAAAAAATAAGAGCTCGCTCTGATATGCTTTCCAATGTGTTGAGTGGAAAGTCACTTCAGTCACTGCAGCCGAGTTTTGCGGCGCTGTCATCCCGAGCGAGCTTCATGTTCCGGTGAATTCGGCTGTCGTTCATTTAAAAAAAAAACTCGCCTTGAACAGTTTGTTTTCCACCTTGTCATGTGAAAAAACCCGCGTGTTTTTGTGGGTCATAATTCGGCTGAAGTTCACTGAACATTTCACTTCAAGATTCTGATTTAAAAACTTCAGGCAAAAGCGTTAAATTCGACCTGCCGAATTATTTTAGTTTGTAAACTATCAAAGAGTGTGAACTTTGATGGTTTTTGAACTTTGATGGTTTGACACTTTTGACAGCTTTTGTCTTGTACAGCCAATCAGATTATTTGAACCATTCTAACAGGGATTCTGATTGGCTTATTGTAGCGTGCTCTATGAGAGTATAGAGCATGCTGACGACACTGTTGTTCGCTTTGGAAATAAAGTTTGTTTTGAAAATTGAAAGTAATACATGGGGAATTGCACTGTTCGAAGTATAAAACAATATTGTTGATAGCTGACAGACAGATAAGAACAACAAGTAAACTTTAGAGCTGTTATTATTGAAGTGTGACTTGCACTTTTCATTTGTATATAAAGAAGGACTTGTATTTTGCACCAAAATTAAAAAGATGTAATATTTTTTGGGAGATTCATAGATTGGGACATTTAATAAATTAATTTATGAAAGGAAACTTGGTTTGTACTTCAAAAATGTTTTGTAAGAATAAAAACAGCAAAGCAAATTACACCAACTAGTCACGAAAACAGAGCAAAAAACTGAAAGAAAAAAAAAACAGCAACAACATTCATGAAAAAAGAAAGATTAATTAGGTGTTGAATTTGTTTGTCTAAGGCATGAAATTTCTACTAAAGATAATGTCAACAACGGCAACTAAGCTTGACTGTTCCAAGGTTTTCTAACAAAGGCAACTAGTAATGTAGGTTAGGGAAGTAACTTATGTTCATAACGATCAAAGTTCTTCAAGTGTAGATAACAATGTAATTATTGTTAATTATTGTGGAAGCTGTGTACCAAGGAACAGCTTATGAATGTTTGATGATTTTGGCACATCAGTGAACATGAAACATTAATTTGCACCACAAAAAAAATGTTTTATGATCATGGAATCCAAGAGTCCTTTGAGGTTAGAAAGCAAATGTGATATGAGTACATTGGATTAATTGGCAATTTCCATTTAACAAAATTGACAGCTGGTTCACGAGATAATTTATATTAATGTAGAGATTTACTAAAACTTAGTTTGAATAATAAATTTAATGATCTTTAAGTTATAAACATATACATGTATCTATATCTCTCGGTAAGTTTTGTATAGCATACCTTTTATTGAGCCAAAGTTTTAAGCCTCTGAAATTACTCCTTTTCTTAAAACCATCACATTCAAGATATTGAGAATTTCTTAGAATTTTTTTGCGCACCTCAGGGTATTTAAATTGCCTCAAATTCGATTCCCAGAAATTCCCAAGAATTCCGCCTTTCTTAAATTATAGGTAGTTTGTATCGCTGATAATTCCTAGGAATTCCAAGTTCTCACAAAACTGGAGTCTTCTTTACGAAGAAATTCCCAGTAATTCCAAGCTTCTTAAATCAGAGCTAATTTGCATAGTTGGGAAATTTTGAGAATTCCTAGGAATTCCCAGAAAACTGGGAATTCAGTTTGCAAGGGTCATTTGCATAATTGAGAATTTTTTGAGAATTCCTAGGAATTCCCAGAAAACTGGGAATTCAGTTCGCAAGGGTGCTGTGTCTAAGTTTAAATTAACTTTACGTATTGTCATGGTTATTCAAGATTGCATGATTGTTCTTTTCACGCAGATTTTGGCGACTCCATCATCCATGTAATGAACTTAGTGTTATTAACAGAGGTAATCTCGTCTGAAATTTCCGAGAGTAATGTTTTCAGGGTTTGAAAAATAATTGTAACAAACGAATCCAGTTCGAAAATTGATTAAATACTTAAAGCCCTGAACAAAGTGTCCAAGGAAAGAAATGGGATAGCCAAATTTGGACAAGAGTTCATTTTGTTTGTTAGAAAATAGAGTGGTGATTGTTAATGATAATGTAATTGTCGCCAGTTATTTATATTGAATGGGTTCTCTGAATGTGAACAGGAACAGGGTAACTGTATTGATTCCATTTGGTGCCTTTATTCAATGAAGTTCCCCTTTTATGATGAACTATCTAAAAATTTGTTTTTGCTAAGCACACTTATTCGAAAAAGTGCCCTTATACCAATTTACCTCCTAGTCCAAAAAGTGGTTCACTCTCCTTTTATTGCTCTCTACTGAGCCTCACTACTAAATCATTTGTCTTCCTTACAGTACATCAACCATTATGTCAAACCTTTGTTTCACAGATTCTGCTGTTTCTCAAAACAGAAATAGGTACCCAGTTCCTTAAAAAGGGCCCTGTTTTGAATAAGCACCATCCCTTATTTTACCAAAATTAAAAAAAAAGGCACACTGCATTAAATTGAATCATTTCAGTTGAAATCTAGAACTCCTATGAGTGACCAAAACAGAATTTTTCTTTACATTATAAATACATTGTCAAGCAGGAAAGTGATGAGAATTTTAAAAAAAGTATATCTACTCTGGGACCATTAGTTCATCCAACCCCAAATTCTCTGAACCAACATCATGAGAATTGACTATAGCAGATAGTAAGGAGAATCAGAACTTTGGACTGAAAGGGTTATAAGACATGATGAAATTTTCCACTTCTCTACCTCTGTATATAAAAGCTGCTCACTTCATCACAATGTGCAAAATGTCCTATTACTAATGTTAAATACACTCTGGCATTGTATTTGGTAAAATAAAATTTTGATCAAGCTGAAGTAGTTTTCTTTATCAGAGCTCTTATTGCTGTAATGATTATAATTCACAATACTTTTTAGATCTGTGATAACTGTTTCTTATATAAAAAGTGATAAGCTAATATTATGAACTGACAATGCATTTTTAACGATAGAATAATTTGTTTGCATGTCCTCTGAATTTTCATGTCAGCTTTTCTGTATTTCCCTGTTATCAAGAACCAGCAAGTGTCAACATACACAAGTCTGCATAACTGTTCTAAATTCTAAAGAACTTTATTCCCCTTTATTTCAATAACAGAGAAACGATATTATGCAAAGGGTCCTTCCTCTTGATCTGGGTTAAGATTGTAGCTATAAATTTGTGTTAATTTCAAACCCTCGACATGGTTTTCAGATGTTTTTTTCCAAAATTAAATACTGAGATTTAAATTAAACTTTGGACATTGGAGCACATTCTGTTATTGTCACCTTAATCCCATTATCCTCTATAGTACTCTTAGTCTTAAGTGGTATTTTAATTTTTTCTTCTACTGGATGAAGTGAAAATAACCACATGAAAAGTATAATGTCAGGATGCAAATCTGCACCAATCCTAAACCCTTTGCACCCCAACATTGGCATTCAAATTCTCCACACTGTTCCTTTTTCATTTCCTATGGCGCTGACACGGAGAATAATTATGTGTGACAATCAGAAGCTCCCTAATTTGGTGATCATTTCCTTTATTATGAAACTGAAACAAGAAATAAGAAGCTATTCACTCTTAGGGGGTAAATCTGGTGTAGAATTCCTTAGAACCAAACCAATGAGTGGTGTAACTGTTCTTGTGTAACGCAGTTGAACCTCAATTATCCGGATTTGTTGGGACTAGACGAAACAGTCTGTGGGATAATCGAGATATGAATATTAATGAGGAACAAAAACTGATTAAATTAAGAAAGCAATATTTAATTGTGAAACAGAGCATTTACAAATCGTTTGGAAAAAAATATGGTCTACATCTTCAATGTCTGTTGTAAATACACGTATTTATAAACCATGAAAATTAATGAAAATGGTTTTTACCTTGGCCTAAAATGTTGAAGTAAGTCAGCTTGTCTCAAAGAAGAACATCATGTGACCATTGAGAGTTATAAGCAACACGAACTTGCCTTTACTTCACTTTTCATTGCTGTTTTTTTTTTTTTTTTCTTATGAAAGGAATATGGCTACGGATCTTGGTCATGACTGATAGATATTTATAAAAAAATTGAGACCAGAGGAAAAGTCCGCATAATCGAGAAATCTAGATAATTGAGGTTCGTCTGTACATCATCCTTTTACCTCATCATCGAAAGAAATATGATGATATGGAATAAACTTCCACTTGCATCCTCACAGAATGAAATGATGTTGACTCATGAGTATCAACTTGATTCAAAGTGAAATGTATTCATTAACTTTTTGTGAATATATATACTAGGTTTTTTTCATAGGATTCTTGTTTCCTTTTTATACAGCTAAGGAAATGTAAATTTTTATAGGATTTGTTTCTTTTTTATACACCTTGACATACTGGTTATATTAATGGACGTTGAGAATTCCTGTGAACCTAAAAATTTTGTATAAATATTTTTTTACAGGTACACAAGCTTCCAGTTCAGGTATGATAATGCACACTTTTACATGTTATACTTCGTATGAACTGGTTACTACTTGCTCTCTGATGGGTCATGGCCTATTAGCTTTCAAAGAACAGTAATTTTTGTTCTTTTCTTCTTCAAAATCATTTACAAAATCATTCTCTTCTAACTTAGCTGGTGTGAATATTTAGAATAGTCCATTTTACAGTTACATGCTTGGTTGATAAGCCTTTGAACAGTAGTGAGGCTGAGGGTGACCTTGTTATGATACAAACATTGCTTTTATCCAAATGTAAATTACTTTGTTATCATGCTAACTAGATACTTGTCTCTATCACAATAAGGTCACCTTCATCTTCTCTCCAAATCAAAGCCTTGGCAACTAAGTACACAACTGTAAAATGATCTATTGAAAAAGTGATCAAGAGCTGTTAGCACCTTTCTCTTCGTTGCATTTAAACAAAAGCCAAAAAAAAAAACAAAAGGAAGAAAATAATTTCATTTTTTGCTGTGTGAGCTGTAGATATTTAATACCAGCAGTTTTAAATGTATCAACTGTTGATTAAAGTGTTCCACTTTTTGCTATTATTTATATCATATCTACGGACAGATCTACTTAGAGGAGAAGCAAGGTAGTATAAGTTAGGTTTATCTATCTGGGTGAGCTCCTTGTGCATAAAGGCAAATTATTTAATGATCCACTTTAGAAACTGAAGTTAACATGATTTTCGTTAATGCCTCATTAGATTGTCCCACACCTGATCTTGGTATGGCAAGAGATATTATTCCAAACAGTGATATCACAGCATCATCAGCAAATAATTCTGATTCATCTCCTCACTATGCACGGTTAAGCAACAGCAAAGCATGGCTTCCTAATCCAAATGATAATGATCCATGGATAAAAGTGAACTTACAGTTTTCAAGAAATATCACTGCGATTGCCACACAAGGCTTTTCTGGCTCTTATGTCAATCACTATTATGTAAGTTACAGTTCTGATGGAAACAAGTGGCAAAACTATACAGAGCAAGGAAAAGTTCAGGTACCAGCTGAGTAATATTATATAATTCCTTTTATACCTGCCTACCTGCCTGGTTATTTGATCTCTTCTATTTTTAGTGGGCAGGTGGGTTTCTCCTTTTTGTAATGGGGCTGCTGGGAGCTGACTGAGGAGGGGGTGGGGGGGGAAGTTGGAAGGGGCAGTGTAGGTATGGTGAAGTGCACACAGGTGTTATGGTGTGAGCTAAGGTTCTGTCACTAATTGCTTATCTTTGTGATGCATAAAAATTAAGTTTGCATTTATCAACAAGTAATTATTTTTTTTGATGTATTTCTTGTTTCAGGTGTTTCATGCCAACGTAGATGATAATAAAACCAAAACAGTTCTTTTCAAACCTTCTTTAATAGCTCAGTACATAAGATTGCATCCCACAAACTGCTCCAACACTTGTGCTCTCAGATTTGAGCTTTATGGGTGTAATTTGACCACAGGTGAGGGAGAATATTGCAAGCTGTTGTAATATACATTGATGGTGTCAAATTAAATAGGGAATACGAGGGAATTTTATTAAGTAATTTATTTCTAATATCCATATTATTTTATCACATCTATTTTTTAATTTTTTTAGGCTTGCCTGGTCAGCCATCCTCGCTCTCTACAAAGTCTGTGTCATCAACCAAAATTGTAATCTCATGGAGTGCTCCTACTAATGAAGGGGATGGAATAACAGGGTACTCTGTTAAGTGGCAAGCTGCTGGAGAATCCAAAATTTACCAAAAAGAAGTTACAGGGAGCAGAACTGTGACACTGGATAAGCTAACACCCTACACATTGTATGAAATCCATGTGAGAGCAGAAAGTCATAGTGGGGATGGCCTTTGGTCAGTTCCACTGAAAGTGAGAACAAATGAGTCAAGTGAGTTATAAAATTACCCATCAACATGTAAAATAATTTCTATAACAAGGTTAACACGGGTTACTCAACCATTTGACCCCAAAGAGGGATAAGCTTTTTATTTCTCCTACAATATCACCCCTGAATTAAACATGAGGGTCATGAGAATAAAAGAAATGATCACCGATTATAGAAGCTCTTGATTGTTAGACAAGTTCTCCTTGTCGGCACCTAAGGAAATGCATAAAGAACAGTATGAAGAATATACATACTGATGTTAGGGTGTTAAGGTATGTTCGCTCCCACAATCTTATTTTGTAATTCTCATAACTTCTTCCATTCAATTTTTATGATGTTAGTTCTGTGAATTTGGTATTGGATCAATGAATAGTCCCCTAAGTGGTACTCCTCTTTATCCTCTCCACTTGTCTCCAGTATTGTATTTTTATCGAAAGGAGAATTTCTTTCCTGGTTACCTATGGGAGTTGAAGTGACTTAGCCCTTTAACCCCTAAGAGTGACTAACATATTATTTCTCCTTACAAATATCGCCCCTGAATCACACCCTTAGGTTATGAGAATAATGGAAATGATCAACAGAAGCTCTGGATCGTTAAGCTAATTCTCCTCGTCAGCACCTTAGGAAATGTATAGAGAACAGTATGGAGAATATGCATACTGATGTTAGGGTGTAAAGGGTTAATACATGTGGTTAGTTCTTTTCCCTTGTAGTAGGCTAACAAATTGAGCACACAACGGTTTTTCAAATTTATGTACAAAGTTTGGTAGCAGACTAATAGAGTTCTTGTTCAGAAGTTAGTTTATTTGATTTATCAAAAATTTAGGTGTGGGAATTGTGTTGTCCCCATGTACTTATGATCTCAGAGACTCTTATGGGCACTGTGCATACAAGTGTGCATGTATGTATGTTGCCACATAACCACTCAAACTTATTCAAATCTTGTACTGTTATTCATTTTAAAAGGTCCAAGCCGTCCGCTCAATGTTAAAGTTCAGGCCGTTTCTTCTGTTTCAATTCTTGTAACGTGGGAGGAACCAGCTCACCCTAATGGAGTCATAGGAGAGTATGTAATATTGTTTGGAACCAGCAAGGACGTACAAAGTAGTGAGCAAAACGTGACTGGAAGCACGCGTAAACGTATTATAGACGGCTTGAACAAATATACGACTTACTATGTGAAAGTCAGGGGTCGTACATCGAAACCGGGAAATGCTTCTGAAGTATTCAATGTCACAACTTTCGAAGATAGTAAGTAAATACTAATGATTCATGGTTTTCAAGTGTTACTTGTATTCCGGGAAACTAGATTTTTCATGTTTTAGAACGTCGGACTACCGGGCTGGAGGTCGTGGGTTCAAGTGCCAGACATTTATTTGCTGTAGGAAACAATTGGGAAGAATTAATTTTGAATTAAAAGAGAGAAGATGCAGCGACTACTGGAATGGTCAATTATAACAATGAATTATGATGAATTGTGTTATTGATTCCATGATAACCTCGAAGTGGTTGATGACAATGAATGTTGGAAATAGTTCATGGTTCATGAAAAGCTCAGCGGTCGCCTTTGCTTCGTGATTTACATGCTTTTCTCGTTCTCATCTTCTTACGATCGTATTTACACTAAAATAACTATAGAATGGGAACTCCGTCGCTTAAATAACTGAATGTATGATCACTTGTTCGATGGATTGGTGGGTTGATTATTTTTGTTTATTCTTATTGTTACTTTAATTTATTTCCTTTTTGCATCCTAGGTCCTGGACCGCCAAAGGAGTTTAGGGCTCAGGTTGTAACAGGTACTGATGTTTATCTTACATGGAAGGAGCCTGATAATTCTAATGGAGTTGTAAGGTTCTATTACATAAAGATCTACAATACTAAAACCGGCTCACAGGTCGGAAACGTACGCAACCAGAGCGCTGACGAGGAGTCAGACATGCAGCAACACAGAAGGCTGATACAAGGTCTCAAGTATTATACAGACTACACGTTCACAATCCAGGCCGTTACAATTAAACCTGGGGAAATGGCTCACGCCACAGCAAGAACAAAAGAAGGAGGTATAGTGCATACCTTTTCATATTGAACGAAGCTGGTCGAAGATTTTCTCTCTTCTCTTCTTTTCTCAATAAATGAAACCATTTGTACGGGTAATCACTTGATTTCGAGAGCAATTTGGAATAAATAAGCACGAGTAAATTTTTTCAAAGACCAAAAAAGTTGCACGAACCTACGCATTCGTGTAATTTACGGGTTATCCTGTTTTTCATTTACGGGTATCTTGTTGATTTACAAAAACCGTTATACGCCTCTAAACACCGTAACTTACTAGCTGGTATCGCTGTTTCTAACGTTTGAGATAAATTTTGGTTCTGACAGCCTGGAAGCACTTCATCTAGTTATTTCAACGTTCGCACACGCGCAAATGTTCTACCCTTTCATTGACACCAATAATTGATCTAGATCTGTTCCGCGAATGGTACACGCATGGGAACACTAACACTTCAAGTATTTTCACACCGATTACAATTTAACTCCTCTACAAGCGTTCCGTATCTTCGTCATACAATTTTTTGATCTCAAAGCAATTGTTATGATTTGTTGTAGTCCCAAGTCAGCCCAGAGATGTCACTACGAAACTTGACAAAGGTGGAATTTCTGTTACATGGAAGGATCCCCAGGACCACAACGGAATTATCACTAAGTACTCGGTGAGCTACACTGTAAAAATCCGTTCAATATCAAACCTATCAAAAATTTATTCAGGCGAAGTAATGGTCTCGAAGCGTGCAAGTTTACATTTCAGTCTTGGCTGAAAACTATCTTGTAATCATGTAAGATATTTTTTACAAGTCAAGTGAGACCCTAAACAACAGCCACAACTACAACAAAGATAGGCTAGGGCGTGAAATTGCGCCTAATACAGGCGCCAATGCGACTAAATGTTTCACTTTGGCGACCAAATCCTGAAAATTAGTCGCCAAATTGGCGACTAGAATACTTCATCTTAATCTTACCTAGAGATATACTGTGAATTAAAAGGATTTGCAAAGACAAATTAAATCCGCGGCAAACTTCCTGGTTAAGTTGGTTTCCAAAACGCAGCACATGCGTCTCGATCGATAACCAGACACAATCTTGGATTTACGTGAGCTTGAACGTTGAATATCATTCATTCTAGCGTCCACTTTGTAGCATATTTAAGATCCTTTTTTTTTAACTTAATTTTAGAGGGTCTATCTAGAACGCTGACAGCACAAAAAGAGGTTTTG
The DNA here is from genome assembly GCF_964200805.1 of Pocillopora damicornis. Classification (NCBI taxonomy): domain Eukaryota; kingdom Metazoa; phylum Cnidaria; class Anthozoa; order Scleractinia; family Pocilloporidae; genus Pocillopora; species Pocillopora damicornis. Next base: position 5,081,252 of record NC_142682.1, on the reverse strand, counting down.
TTTGTCTTTAGAAATAGCTAATTGGCTACCACTTTGAAAAATTTAGTAGCCAAGTGGCTATCAGAAAAAAAAAAAAGTTAATTTCACGCCCTGTAGGCCCAAAATAAATCAGCCGATTTTCGTAAATTTTGCATGAGATATTGCCATATTGCGTTATTTGAGTGTCTGATTTTGTTTGCTTTGCTTTTTTGTCTCGTTTTGTTTCTGTTTAGTGTTTGTTTCGCTGTGAATTTGTTCATTTGGTAATTTTTTCGAGCTTGGTTAAAATGTGTGATGACTATTCTGCTAGAATGCATTTTGTCATGCTCATGTAATCGAAAGCTTCAATTTTTGAGGGATAATGCCCTAGTGACGAGCACGCTTTGGAGGTTTATGGTTCTATCATCAGGTCCCGTTGTGTTATGTTCTTTTCAGTAATAACACATGTAAGCTTTCAAATTAAAAAACCCGGAAGAGAAGGAAGGAACCACAGTCCATTTCCTACCATCGGAACCCTGAAGTTTAAGTGTGTCAATTTTCTCTGAATTCAGAACGAATTTTCCCCTTCTCATTACCACTGCATTTGTTTGTCTTTCTCTGAGATGTTGTATCTTCCTCGATTTTCAGGTATACTTTGAGGGTAAAAGAGCATGTAACACTTCCTTTCAACATAACCATGAAATAGTTTTAGACGAAACCTCTCGGAGCACTGAGATATCAGTGGAAAAGTTGAAGCCTGGTACACAATATAGTGTTTATGTGAAAGCAAAAACAGCCAAAGGGTATGGAGCCAAAAGTGATTCTGCGTTGGTGGAGACACCATCAAAACGTATGTGAAAATGTTTTGTTTGTTGGTGTGAACATGTTGGAACTGTAGTTCAGCTTGTAGAACATTGGCCCAGTGCATTACTGCCATGTGCCCCCTTCGTTCTCAACTTAACTGGGATGGATTTTAGTTTGATAATTTGAATGGGGTCAGCAAGCAACTCACTCAATCTTCGAGTAGTAAAGAGGGAAACAAGTAGGCGTAGGGAGGGATGGGCAGATAGACAGACAGATAAATAAAGAGGGTAAGTTTCTAAAGAAACTGTGGTGCTGAAACGTCAGCACCATAGTGTGGTGAAACGTCAGTGTGCTGAGACGTCAGCTTTTTTACCCTTAACGGTGGCTAATTTACGTTTTCAACTCCGTTGTTAACACTAAATTACCAGCTAGACATATAGATAGACCGATTGACAGAGATATACTTGTACAGACAGACACATTATAGACAGACAAATACACGGACAATACGCAAAAGTAAAGATTTTTACGTTACTTAGGATGTGAAAATTGGGCCACTAGTTTGTTCATTTCTTTAAATGACCAAAGGTCCGGTTTTATCTATAACTTTTTTTTTGTGTCATCTGAAAGGATCTCGGTGATGAAATATTTTAGCATTTTTACTTTTTTTCTTTTGTTTTCAGGTCCTCCTGCTCCCAAACTCCCCCAAGTTGTCAAAGTTGACGTCACGACAAAAACAATTACGATCTCTTTATCACCATCCGATAACACTAACGGAGAGATCATGTGAGTGCTGGGAAATCCGTCTGTAAGACTGGCTTTTGTAATTTATCGTCCAGCCATTCTTCCATTCTTGTATTCCAAAAAGGTGGGGGGGGGGGTGGTCTGGGAGGTTTGGGGTCATCTTAGGGTTTCATGGGAGGACGAATTAGGGGGCAAGGGGAGGGGGAGTCAGTTGTTGTCACTAAGAGAGTAAAAGAAGAGCTATAGAAAGGAAACAGTGGGGGCGTGCATAGCCTTTTGGGCGGATCGGGAAAGTTTTATCTTTACACCACCACTTAACGTAAATCCTTCAAAAATTCCCCAACCGCACCCCCCTCCCCCCTCCTTCCAGGCGATGGATAATGACTTGTCCAAAACTGGAGAACAAAGCAGAAGTGATACTAATCGTAAGGCCGTAGGAGTACTTAGATCGACTTTTTTTTTTCTTTTCAGTTATACCTATGTCTTTCACTGAGTAACATCTTTCACTCTGAGATCGTTGAAAAATTCAGCAATCTTCCCCTAAATAAGGAAATTCTTTAAAAGTTATTATCCTAAAAGTTAATATGCAGAAAGTAGATTGAACAAGTTGAACAATGGCCAATCTTCGCTGCAAAGACTCTAAAGAATTAATGATCAAGTTATATATACCTCCATAACAAAAAAGGAAAATTCTCCTAACGAGTGTAATGCGTTTTAGACAAGAACATTATTTCATTTCCCAACAATATTTTCGGGCGACACTGCCGAGTTAATGGTAACATAATCTGCCTCTCTTTTTATTGAAACACCAAAGTTACTTGTTTATTATTACTACTTTACATGAAAACTGACCTTTTTGAAACATTTCCCCATTCAGTCGGCATGAGATCATAGTAGAATTGCTCGGAGCAGCCAGAGCTTGTCGTGAAGCATCCGCCCTCCCGGAGTACATATACGGCTTTAAGGAAGCGCAAACAAATGGCGATCGTTTCTACATTGCGGCCATGTTTGAAAGACGAAAACTACCTGTGGAGTTTGTTCTTGGAAATGGGAAGACATACGGCGGTTATGAGAATGCTCCTCTTAAGCCAGGGACGCATTACAAGGTGCATGTAAGAGGAGTCACAGAACGTAACGGGGTAAGTATTCAAGGTTTCATTTGACATTTCAGTACCTTACCTTGGATGTTTTTTTTTGGCGCAGTCTGGCCGTATCTCAATAACTAGTGATTGTGTTGCTTTTCTTTTCTTTGTGCAGAAATGGCTTGTAAGAGAAGCAGCTGCAATCTGCCTGCCGGAAACTGGTTTGTACTTTGGTTATGTCTTTTGTTTCGGTTCGTTGGTCTTTTTCTTTGCATAGATATTGGGTGGTACATTGTCTATGTCTGTAGTGGAAATGCACCCAATTCAGCATTTTTCCCGGATTGTCTCTTTTTGACGCTCACTGTTTCGTATTATGGTGCCTATACCGATCCTCACACCCATTCTAGATTCCTTCCAAACCTAGCCTTGAGCCACCCAGAAGCAATCAGATAACAAAGCCGAAATTGTTGCTACATATTTTGTAGACGAGTTGCCAGTCGCTAAAAAAGACGATATGGGAAAAAAATTTAAATTAAAGAGTTAGTACTCAAAACGCATAAAGCCCGGGGACTTAAAAAACTGACCTCATTCCTACCACGGGCAAATCAACAAAGAAAGTTCAGCCGAGGTTTCTTATTCAAAGGGAAAAGGCTTTCAACTTTTTTAAGCTCTACAAACTGGTGACCCTTGGGATTCCCTATGCGAGACTTTCAAACAGCCCTCTCTCTTTTCCTTCCTTTCCTTGTGTTGTCCTATATAATTAGGGTCAACCTAACTATTAGCTCGTATTTTTTCTATTTATTTTCAAACCTCTGTTGACGGTCCCCGACGACCACATTTCCAGTAGTGACAAAGGTCGATGACCTCAAGAAAGACAACCTTTATCTAGCAATCGTTATTTTAGCAGCATTGTTGTTCATAGTGATGATCATCCTCGCCGTGGTTTTGATACTGCTGCGAAAAAACCAGCAAGAAATAGGTATTTGGAATTTATTTGCGTTTTCCTTTAAATTCGACTTGACTTTTAGCCATCTCTATTATCAAGGCAATTTAGGGGCAAGCTTGATTATCATATCATTCAGTAATGATTAAACAATAATTCTAGAGATGTAGATGAATGTAATTGGCAAAGAAGCTAAACCTAAGTAAAAGAAGTGAGTAAAGGCGAAAAAAATAATAATAACTACAATGAGAACAAATAAAAAAAGAAAAGGAAATAAAAACCGAGTTGTGGCAAATAAATAAATTACACCTTTTAAGTCCAAAGTGTCCTGGACTTCAATACTATGCTGCCTTGTAAGACCGACTGGATCTGAAAAAATCATACTTAAAGGATCATGAAATTACGCTACGACAGATCCGAGGAAAATAACCCTCTTAAATGACGTGCTCAAAGTAAATAGTTGGTCACATCACCAATAAGCTGCGCGACTACCTCTTGGCTGTCAAGTTGTTAATTTGTTAACTGAGGTACCAAGTACATGTACGTGTTCCACTAAAATGCTGCCGGATGAACCGACAAATCGCGGGAAGGCTGGCGTCTTTTTTTTTTTTCCAACAACCTATTGAAACCTTTCGAAGAAAACAAAGTTATTTATTTCTGCATTTGCTACTAACGGTGGTACTTGATTTCATCCATTAGCCTCAAGAAACAAAGCTGTCAAAATGTAAGTTGCTTCTGAGTCACGTTTATTCGTCACTTATTAAGTCTGGCGCACATGTAAATTGACGCCGAAGGCATCGCTCAAACAATACATAAAAATTAATCATTCGGAAGGCATACATTTTCTCTGTGGCATCCATTTTAACTATTTACTTGGTTTGTTTTCGGAGTGAAACAAAGAGTTTTCGGCCGTCTTGGAATGGTAAAACACTTACCCAAAAATGCAGAGGGAGATGGCTCTATGCTTTAAAAAGTGACAAAAGCCAGACAGATCATGCAGTTGTAGCTGCCTAAAAACCAGTGGGCAAGAGCCTAAATAATTTGTCCTATTCCCATATTTACTTACTTGAAAGCAAGAATGCTCGAAAAAGAGAGCATATAAGTATTGGTGGAACTATAACAATAAATTCAAAAATTAGAAGAAAAAAAAAGCAGTGATAAAACAAGTTTTAAGGAGGAGAACAAGGAAATCTTATTCAAATGGTGATTATAACCAGTAGCACAAATTTTTTGATCGGCGCTTTTGATAGGCTGAAACTAGTTTCCTCGTGCCCATCGATGCAGAAATCGTCATTCCAATAGATTTCATTCCAGAGTAGATTTGGCGATTTCACGAAGGCGATCGGCTCTCACTAGAGCACAGGGCATCCCACCAATCTACGAGAGAACAATATCATAATGCCTTAAATGGCTCTGCTCTGGAACTCCGTAGGTTTTCTAACAATTTCAGTAGATATCGTATTCATGAATCTTCGTCAAATAAATATGGGGTGCTGCTCGTTGCTAGTTGTTTAAAATTTCAAAAGTTTGCTTGTCTTCCTGTTGGCAGTCAGTCTAATTGTATTTTCAAAGGTTATTAATAATAAACCTTTGTTTGTTTATTCTTTTTGCCCTCATTATACAGGAATCGACGTGACTCTCAAGAGAGCTTGCCATTAAATGTTCTGAATGTTGGTGCCCGGCTAGAGTCTGCTTCGGGAAATGGAACCGGGAATGAGAGGCTCCATAGCGAATCGCTCGTCCAGCAGGAGGATGTATACACCGAACTGTTTCCGGAGTCAATGATGGTAATTATACCTACAACGAAATTAGAATTACCCAGTGTGAGCCTTTCAAAAGAGGGACTAACGGATGTGCTATACTTCCTTTTTTTCAACTTTTTAACAGTTCCTCTTTGCTTTCTGCATGAGCCCCTTTTCCCTGCACTTATGTGTCGACTATGACGCACTTTGACTGTGGTCTTTTGACATAAAACTTTCCATATTATATAACTTGGAAACAGGCAATAAGTTTTAAGTGCATTATCTAACGAAACCTTCAATAGAAATGTACTTGAAAAAATGTCTAGCTTTTACTGGGCAGCGTTTATGGTTTCGTTCAATTTCATTTTTTTTCATTTGCACTGGCGATTTTAGTCGCGTTTTCCAGCATTACCAAGCTAGCCAGGTCAATAATAAACAATTTTTGAAACAAAAAAAACTTAATATTTTGCAGACCTCTGAAAACGATGGTTTCCGAACGTACGCTTCCCTTGTGAAATCAACAGAAGGCAGCGACATTGAATATGTGAATCAAATACCTGATCCTGATTATGTTAATGCTTGTTAAGTGGATTGTTCGTAATTAAGATGACTATCGGTAGTCCTAAAAAGCTGAAGTAAACAAAATATCGATGGTATGTGTCTCTGCAAAGCCACAATCCCCCCCCCCCCCGCTCCCACCCATCATGCAAAGGCTTAAATAAAGAAGAATACATTAATATCTTGTCTTTCAGTAGTTGTGCTATTTCAACACATATGGTATGTTACTGTCGAGGGGAAGAAATTGTGAATCAAATACCTGATCCTGATTATGTAAATGCTTGTTAAGTGGATTGTTCGTAATTAAGATGACTATCGCCATCCTAAAAAGCCGAGGTAAACAAAATGTCGACGGTATGTATCTCTGTCTGCGAAGCCACAATTTCCACACCGCCCTCCCCCATCTTGTAAACGCGTAAATAAAGATGAAGAAATTATGGTCTTGCCTTTCAGTTTTGTGCTATTTCAACATCTCTGTATCAGTTATGCATTCATTCCAGTAGGCATATCTCCTGTGTCTGCAAAACGCTCGGTCTAATCGATTGTCTGACTATTGTACCGTAACATAATTTAGGCTATTGAATGAGTTCGACTTCAGTTCTCCAATAGTGAAAAAGAGAAGCGCGGTTGAATCCGCTTTTATTTTTATTTTACTAGTTATTTTTATATTGGTGGGAAAATGAATGAAAAAGGAAATAAACAAAAAAAACTAAAAAAAATATCTTAACTTAATTACACTGAAAAACTGTGCATACGACATCCTCATTCTATGCTTTCCTATCAATCCAACGCAACTGATGTAGATACCAAAGACACGCTTTGCATTAATTATGTGCAAAAAGTTTTTATTGACAAAGACAAATTTCCTTCAAAGTTCGAAACTCATCTAAGCATTTTCTAATGGAAAAAAAGGAGTTGGAATCACGAAACTGAAAATTCATCCATACAGAGCTGGCATGGCTGCCGTCAGCTGATTTGAGAGTGCGTCCACGAGAGCACCAAACGCTACATGTCATCTCAACGATTTCAATGAAACTTTATCTACTCCAACACTCAAAGATACAAAACGGTTCATTTTTTGGTTATTTCCGTGGAAAGATAGATCCCCTGGTTTTTTCGTGGTTTTAATCAGAGAAATCGCTTCAGTATACGTAAATTTATGAAAACATCACTGCAATGTTATTTAACCGATTACCCTGGGAGATTGTATACATATTGTAGCATCCTTAATAAATGCACGACGCAAGTATCAGTCAATTTGACTTACAGTTTGTCAAGGCAAATAAATGACTGTTTTTTTTTTTTTTTTTAACTTTTCGATTCATCCAAATATTTGATAACTTTGAGGTCAAATATCTACCATTGCCAGAAAGCTACAACAATAATTTAATTCCCCGTTATAATCCATTACTTCGTTTCTAAAAACCATCAAAAAATCTTTTGGACACTGCCATGATTAATAATTGTTGACCCCGCACCGCCAATTAAGAGAGCGCAAACGCCTACCACTGTATTACACGGAGTAACAAATTTAACAATATAGATAAATAATGCCTCGGAGATTAGCATAGCGGACAAACACGGTGAGAACACAATTTACCTTCAACTAAGAAGCCATTTGCTTTGCATCATACAGGCTCGCTCTAATTATTTTTAAAAGGTTGTGCTCGCTGCCTTCAAAAGCTCATGCACAATTTCACGAGCAGAGGGCTTTGCTCGTTCAGCCCGTGTTTTGCAAGCTGTTTTAAGAAAATGAGGAATTCGAAGGAAATGAAGGAAAAAAACTCAAACACAGTTTTAAATGGTGGACAACAAGTCGAGATATTCCTTTTTGTTTGGCGATTTAGCGACCGAAGTTGCAATAGATATTGAGTATCGTATCAGCCAGGCGTATCGGCCGGGCGTATTGGTGAGCTAAAAAATCTTACAGCTTAGGACGTACTTCTTGTACAAATCGAAAGCAACTTCAACTTTAAGATACGTGTCATAAAGTTGCCACGGTCACCGTGTTATATCGCGCAAAGTTGTAAGCAAGATCTTGACACGTTCCTTTGTTTCTACCGTGTGAAGCAAGACGATGGCTGTGACCTTAATGAGGCAAGTAACTAACACGCAGCTAACGTGTTAAAAGCTAGTTCTTTTGTTTTAGCGTGCGAGCGTGCCGTGTGCGTGCGTTCACCTTACTCCCTGAAATCCTGTAAAGGGTGACATTTTGTCCTGGATGCCATTTAAAATCTACGACTTCGACAGGCTTCTCTCAAACACCCTTTTCATGCAATTCTAAGCGGTCACTTTATCAAATACACCTCACTTTATAGCTAATTGATCGATGAAGTTAAGAAATGTAAACAACTTTCGAGATAATTTGTAGGAGTGGAAAATTTAACGTTTAGGAAAAAGCATGTAGGCGAAATGTTTATAGGAAAACTGTAGCGTTTCTTTTCATCTATTAACTTGGAGATTTGCTAAAATCAGCAAATATGGCATACGACACAAAACATTCATTATTTGTAGTGTGACCTTACTTTTTCCAGGTAACATTTCTAGAAAGTTCTTAAACCCTCTTTTATTTTATTTGTCTTTTTTTTGGATGTATATATCATCTGCATCTTTTATTATTTTCGCTGAATTTCATGACCTTTCCTGTGTTAAAGTACAAGCCAGTTGGTATATAGCATTCTTGCGAGTTTCATTACGTGTGTCGAGTTTGAGAGGTGTGGGTGTGACTCAAAAGATCTCTGCACTCTGCAAAGGGGCAAGCAACGTGGGTTCCTGTGTTTTCTCCTTTATTTATTTATTTGTTTATTTATCTATTTGTTTATTTGTTTATTTTTTCTTTTTGGATTATTATACATATATGGTTTTTGGTTCCCTCAGTGCATTCGCTCAGATTTGGAGGTAGGATATGAGAAGTCAATATTGACCAGAACTCAAACCCTTTCTTCCATTTGTTTCAAAGAACCCCTGTCATTCATGACTTAATTTCTCAAGAGAATGTGTTTTCATTTGGTATTTATTCTGATAAGAACATGAAACTAGGTTCCGAAAAGTTTTGTTTCGTGACTCCCAATAGCTGTGTTTGCGACAACATAAATTGAGAATAATGTCTGGAAATATATGAAAATCATACTTGTGCACTGCGGTGAAGAAATGAGATATAAGCGATCTCACAGCTATGAACACAACTGAACTATTAGTTGAAAAGAGACCTGAAAAAAAATTCAGGTCCGTACGGGATTTGAACCAATTACCTCTGCGATATCGGTGCAGCGCTCGACTAACTGAGCTAACAAGCGTACTGCGAGCTGGTCTTTATGTTGGACATATATGAAAATCATACATGTTGCACATACATGACTTTCATATATTTCCAGTTATTATTCACCGCTTGGAAGGTTTATTTGGATCCAACATTGTGACCAACTCCCAGTTAGCTTATTAGCTCAGTTGGTAGAGCGCTGCAACGGTATCGCAGAGGTCAGAGGTCATGCACTTTCTAAAATAGGTTGATTCAAGAGGAGTACCACCACGATTTGAATACATCATTTAGCAACATCGATTGCAACTTATATAGAGGACGCTTATACGAGGAAAAATCAGGCAGAGATCAATATGATATGACCAACACAATTCTAACTGTTATCTTCATTGCCACAATGAGTAATTATAATACACTGTCTATTAAGAAAAAAAAAGGGCAGAAATTCATTCCTGACGATAAAGACTCTAAGGGATTGACTAGCAAGAAGTATGTGTTGAAGGGATCATTTAGCTCCTTGAACAGTCTCCTTAGTAAGAGGATGGATTTTTGAGGAAGAAACAGGCAGAAGTCAGTATTATATGACCGTCAACATTGTTTCTATGACTAAACCTCTGTCATAAACCTTTAATTAATATTTGTAGACGGACTAAGAATTCCTCAAGAACAACTTCTCTTTGAAATATTATTAGAAGCTTCATCTGAATAAATGTTCCATCCAAATTAAATGACACTTGGCAGCTTTTATTGTTTCGCATAGTCTTGCTCACTTGCTTTGTCGTGTTTACTCGTTTTCACAAGTATGAAACAGTTTCCAAGGTAATGGAGACCACATTCGATAAATCAAGCATGCCTGTCAAGTCGATGCAACCATCATTTTTCAGACAGATAAAAACTGAATACTTTGCAGGCCTCTGAATTCGAAGGTGACGGTTCTCGAACTTACACGTCACATATGAAATCTACGAGAAAAAACAACGAAAGTGAAAATGTGAATATAAATGACTGCTCCTGAGTATGTTGATGCTTGAGTTAATTACTAATTTCACGGTTAGAGCTAATCCAGGAATTATATAAAATATTATTTTAGTACTTGTCCCTGCAGAGCCACGAAAGAAAGACAACATTTTCGTTTACGCCGAGCTAGTTTAATCGCGCTTTGAGCTAATTGGTCCTTGAACTTATATATGTTCAATGTCTACGGACGCTACGTTTTTGCTATTTACTCGTCGAAACAATCTCCTCTCACTCATGTTATCCTGTCTTATAGAACTCGAGGCCACCATCGTTTTTAGTTTACAAACAGTAAATGAAAAGCGTTTTAGAATAGCGAATAATCATTTTACAGCATCATAACAATACCAATTCTTAATTATCAATGTTATCAAATCTCATTTCAAAATGAAATTTTGTAAGCTCGATAATTGGTTACACACCAGTTAAGGCCATATCCCTCATTAGACAAAAGAAGAGGCCGTTCCATGCAGTCCTGGAAACGTAATGAGAATACCACCTAGAGGAAGGCAAAGAGAGCTGTAATAGTAGAGTCCAGCGGAGATCCATGGAGAAGCGAATATGACTTTATCTAATCAAATATTAGGGTAATATAGTATCAAAAACTGAGGTGATAATGTAAATTGGCCACCGTTAAGAGTTTAAATCGTGAGAGCGACCGGAAGGTTTTATCAGGCGAAGATAATCGCGCGTCAGTCGCTCTGACGAAGGGCTAACGCTCGAAACGTCAACTTTTAAACTCTTTGCGATGGCCAATTTACGTTATCAACTCAGTTAATAATACTTAATTACCCTGTTTTACTCTCCCACTGACGCAGCACCACAATTCCTTTAGAAAGTTACCCCCCCCTCCCCCCACATCAAATGATTAATGACGTTACAATCACTGATAAAGAAAAAATGAAGTAGAAGGCAAGGCAAGTGCACATGCGCATATTTTCGAAGGCTGGGATGGTGCGATGGTGTTAGGAGCTCACATCATTAACACGACTGTTATTTTTACCTACTCCTTATCACGAAGCTAATTGCTTATAATTAGATAAGGTTTAGGTGTGAGTTTTTTTTTTTTTTTTCTACTCTTTATCGGTTATCACTCGAATAAAGATGAATACATTATCTGTTCAATAGTTCAGTTTAAATCTCGTTCTTAGTCTGCAATTCATATTTCCTGCATGTGTCTGCAGAATTTTCAGTCCGACTGATTTTCTGACTGCAGAGCCTAATAACCTATAGAGTGTGACGTGAATACTGCTTCGAATTCCCAAAAGTACCCTGAATACCAATACGCGCTCAAATCTACGTTATTAATAAATAAATAAGTAAGTAAGAAACTTAATTTTTATTTCATTTAACAGTAATTTGAATTATTGACAAACTTTTGGCCCCCTTAAACTAAAAATGCAAGGCAATCAAAAACCTAGATTTAATAATAGAGGTTAGAGATGTTTTGTTTTACTTTTTTGTTTTGCTTTGTTTTGTTTTGTTTTGTTTGGTTTTTTTTTTTTGGAAAAAGTGATGGTTAAGTAAATACAATAAAATTATGGAATAAGAGATGTAGATATGAATGATCAAGTAGTTTTATCAAGGCAATTATCTCATTGGTTCCAAATGCATCCGAAACTAATTGCAGCTAAAATAACTACACTTAAAATATATCAAACTATCAGAAATAAGAGAGAGACAGGAAGATGGATGAAGGGGAAAAACCTAGGTCTTGAATTAAAGATTTTTCCTTAATTGCGTCGCAAAGTTTCCGAAGCAATGCCAGACCCTGACGACCTCAATCTCACCAGCAAAGCTTTTTAATAACATTCCGAAAAAATGTATGCAATACACCTCTACTTTATCTGAAATAAACCGTCGCACTTGCCTTCTTCTTTAATAACCTAAAGCGAAGGAGAAAAGCTAAGAGACTGTGTTGTTTTCTCATCCTAAATTTCTCTATTTCATTTCCTTGTTCTTGATCGAAATCAACTAGTCGTAAACGGCTACTTTTCAATTTTCCTTGAGGCGTGATTCCACCTTAAATGACCGGAAATTCCATCTATATCTCACTTGGTTGTCCAAGCGTACCCTTAATCCACGTTTGTGGCGTTTCATATATCCTCATCCAAAGAATTGAACGATGAATTCAGCGAAGATACTGGTACTGATACTTCTTGGAGTCGATTTATTACTGTCAAGACCAAGTAAGTGTGAAAGAAATCGTCGATAATTCTAAAGTTCACAAAGCGCAAGTTCTTTATCCAATGTCTAGTTTCATTATTTAATTGTTTTCTAGATAGAGGCGCTTGATTTAGCTGCAAAGCCAGTTCATAACGGGCGAGCTCTTGATCGAATGTCTGATTTCATTTTTTAGCTGTTTTCTAGATAGTGGCGACTAATTTTAGATCATGAATCAAGAGAATTGCGAGATAAACCTCGGGGTGGAACGCGTTTTGACCGGTTATAACAAGTATTTATCAAGAGCGACGGACAAGGATGGCATAAGCATAATTTTTTTTTTTGAGAAGGAAATAGTAGATGGTAATGATCAAATTAATGTGTATTGAATGTTGGCTTAACAATCATATCAAAGAACCCCACGTCCTTCACTAGCTTTCTAGTTTCTAGGTTTCCTTTGTGTATACCGCGTCAGTATGGGTATGTTGCATAAGAAAATTGATGAATTAACACAATACTGACACTAGCTTTATTCAGTGTTTTTAATATATTACACCCCTTGCTTGTTCAAGTGAAAACTAAGTGAATTTTAAAAAAAATTAAGGTTTTTAGATGATTAATATAACTTTTAGCGCCCAACAGCGACACTGAATATGCGAATCAAATACCTCCTAAGTATGTTAATGCTTGAGTGTATCCGAATGCATCCGAAACTGAACTCAGTTAAAATATGTCAAACTATCCAAAAGGCCACAGACCATGTAAATGAATAAGAGAGAGAGAGAGAGAGAGAGAGAGAGAGAGAAACAGGAAGATGGCTGAAGGGGAAAAAATCCTCAGTTGAAGCTTTTTCATTAATTGTGTCGCAAAGTTTTCAAGACAATCCCTGACCCTGACGACCTCAATCCCGCCAGAAAAGTTTTAAAAGAACATTTCCAAACTTTCTCATCCAAAACGTGTAGGCCTAGGACGATGAATTTAGCGAGGATACATATATTGATCATGCTTGCAATTGACTTGTTACTGTCGAGAACTGGTAAGTGGAAAGAAATTGAAGATAACCCTTAAAGACTTCACGAGTTTTGTTTGTATGAGATTGATACTTAAAGATCGAATCTGATATCTTACGCATCCAACTCCTTAGATTTTAAAATGTACTAGCAAGATGACTTGCATTTATATAAATGACTGGTAAATAATATTCTGATGTCTTTAGAGGAGAATTCTCTCGCATTTTACCTTCATTCACTTCACATTACACAACGATGGTCGATTGGATTGAAAAGGAAGTAGAGGCTTCCATTTTGGAAATAGATCCATGTTTTATTGATCCGTTGAAACGACTTTCTCGAATTTTGAACTTTGAACAGCTTTCATTTAGTCGTCGCTATGGAGCTGTATGTCCTATGTACATTGCGACAGGTTCCTTTAAAGATTGAAAATATCGTGCCACGATCGTTGTCGAACATGGAGTTACAAATTCACATGGCCATCGATCAAATGTGACATAAAAATTTAATTTATCTTAATTGCGACTAATTATTAAAGTGTTATGCGATTAACACAGTGCACGCTGTAAAAGGATTGTCGATTGAAATGAATAGGAAGCAAAAGTACAAATTAATCAAATGCAACGTGTAATTCAGGAAACTCGACCAGCTCTCATTTAGTTGTGGGTTCCGTGCTCCTCACGACTGCTTGGTTAACATTTAAGAACATCGAGTATTGATAGCTCATATTCCTTGAGTGACAATTTGACGTCACTTCTAAATTCAGGCGTGTAACGCGAGTGTAGCTACATGTCGTGGGTCGTGGGTAGTGGGTAGAGGTCGTGGGTGTGGGTCGTGGGTGAAAGTAAAAATAATAATAATAATATTAAAATAAAAATAAATGAAATTAAAGTACAATTGTAAAGTTACAAGATCCAACTCATTTCGACGAAATATTTCAATTGCTTACCAATTCCCTCCTCCACCCCCACAGATCAGTTAAAAGGCAGATCCGCAGAACACAGGATCACCAGAAAGGCCTTTGGGCACTTCACAGATTTTTTTTCGCCTTGACAGGTTAACTCCTCTATAATTGAGAATGAATTAAAATACCTTGGGTGAAAAAAAAAATTAAAAAAGAACGAAAGGAACAAAATAAGTGAAGCGATCTACCCCCACCAAGTACACACTTAACCCCCATCCTCCCTCATCCCGCCCCAATTGCACGAAAAGGCGGTTCCTCAGAATAAACGGACATCAGAAAGGCAGTTTGCCAAAGAAGCAAACGTGACAGGGAAAGTTCCCGGGCACTTTGTACCCTCCCGAGGTCTCACTCGCCTTGGGAGACCTAGCTGATCACTATCCTACTCCCCCCCAACCCCCAGCGAAAACGGCCAGACGTGCTTAGCCTTTCAGGGCGAAGAAAAGGCCTTTGTGGTGACCCTGTGTCCTGCTGACCCGCCTTTCGACTAACATGTGGGGGTGGGGGGAGGGGATTAGTGTGTATTTGAAATATTTCATAAACAAAAGTTTGATCTAGGCTGTAATTGTACAGCTGTATTTCCATTATATTTCTTTCTTTCTTTTTTTTTTTTTTTTTAATTTTTACCCACACCCACGACCCACGACGTCTACCCACTACCCACGACCCAGGACATTTAGCTAAACACGAGTAACGTAAATGTGGGATGCTACCATCGTATCAAATATTTCGGGCGGAAGGTGTGAAGGTTTGTTAGATAAATTCGCAGTTTTTGTTTTCATCAATCATCTTTGTGATGCTTACTTTTTTAACGAAAGGTGTGTAAATAAAAAAGATTTGAGGAAGCATTGAATAGTATTTTACATTTCATTGTGATCGCCCGCTTTGCTAACGGACGTTTATCTGATGTGGTTCTCTCAAACCCAGATTTTTGAAGGCCAGGGGTTGTAAAACCTTACTTTTCAGTTATACTTGAAGATCTGGATTTGAGACTTTTGGCGTGTGTATGGAGTGTGGTTATGCTATAACTGCAATTCTTCTGCTATTCAATCTAAATTTGATCTAAATAACCCAGATCTTCTTGAGACAAGTGGTGTTTCTTTAATCTTTCTGCCTTGCTTAAGACTGCAGATGACAAATGAAATAAAAAAACGAATAAAAACATGGATATATGAACAGGTAATGATCTTGTTGATTAATGTAAGAATGACTGTGGCGATCACCCTCTATGAGGTCACGTGTTCGGTTGTAATCCTTGGCTTCATGGAAACTTGTCGTTTTTTTTTTTTTTTTTTTTTTTTAAGATCAGAAAGTTCAAACTAAAAGTTCGATACGTAACCCAAGCTCACACACTTCATTCTTCCGCCCCTTTCTTGTTGTTTATTATTGATAGAGCTTAAAACAACATATTTGTAATTTGTTTTGTCCTTTTGTTTCTTGGTAGATGGAGAGAGGCTTTGTTCATGTTATAGCTTTAGAAACTGGTCAACTGGTTCAGCGTGGCCACAGGCAATGGTCTCTGTAAGTATCACAACAACACCTTGTGGTGATGGAAACAGAGCAGGAATGGGAATTTATCAAAAATGCGATTCAAAACCGAGTAGGCAGTAAATATGGTGAATGGTTTATTGGTCTTGAGATGAATATAACATCAGGTAATTGGACTTGGATCAATGGCGAACCTCTGACTATTGACAAATGGGAGAAGTCAAGTCCTGTCCCGAATGACTTTAACAGGATGATTCATAAGGAATTTCCACCTGGAATAAAAGGATTTTTAGCACAATTATTGGCATCGCACAAAGAGGATGGATTAACGAGAAAGAATCAGGTATTGATAAGGATCAGATAACAGAAATGATTTTAGCTTTATCGAACATTATTATTATGCATGAATCTGAATTAACGATAGGCTGCTTTTTCCCTCCCTTTCCCACCCCTTATCTGTTCTTTTTCCCATCTTACCCTTTTCGCCTATTTCGACCACCTCATACAAAGGTTCATCATCTTTAGTGGAACAGTTCCCGTAATACCAGCTACTTTGATAAAAGTTAATAGATAAATTATTGAGAACCCCCTTACATTTCCGTCTAATCAAAATGCCACTCCACAAATGTCTAACAAAAAACAGTGTCAATTTTCATGTTCCTTTCAACAGATAATTGTCGAGGGGTCTGTTTCCTTCATCCTGTTCCAAGAAGCAAAAATCCTCCTGGACCTACAACTGCAACAAAAATTGTTACCACACAAGGGGAAGACGTCAACCAAACAGGATATCGCTGCTGTATTAGGTAAGATCGTCGCTTGATTGACAATTTTAATTGATTGGCAATTTTGATTGATTGAGGATATATAAAAGAGCAACTTCCATGCATTAGCCTAGTTTTGTTTGCTTTTTTCCGTTCTGTTTCACTTCGACTTGTCTTTTCATGTTTTTGTTTCGTTTGATTGTTCTGTTTGTATGCTTTGCTTGTTGTTGTTGTTGTTTTGTTTTGGTGTGTGTGGCAGAGCTTAAGGGACCTCTATGCATTTGATATTGGTTTTCCTTGTTTTCCTTCTTTTGTACGCTTGAAGGCTGGACAGTCGGTAAATAATTTTGCCGAATCATTCAGGGGCACTATTTAGGATAGGTATTATAATCTCTTCATACATCACGATGAACATCATTAGAAATTTGAAAATACAAATGCTTTTACTCCAGGATCTTCAACAACTGTGTTCATACCAACCATGGCAATCACAAATGAAAACAACAGTTCATTGCCCCCAGTAATGATAATTGCCGCTTCCCCAGCAGCAGTGTTCTTCGCAGTGTTGATCATTCTTATTGCACTTATATTATAAAGGCGAAGGAATCGTCAACGAAAAGGTGAAGAAGTTCGATTTCTTGTAAAAAATTACGTATTATTACTTTTTTCTCACCTGAAAATTGTTGCAATAACACGGTTATTTAGATATCGCTACTTCATGGAAGCCATTTACTGGCCTTTTTTCACCCAGAGACATTTATTAGGTCTGCGAAAAGAAAACTGAAGATTAATCCACCGTATAGCGGAATCAAAAAAACGTTTTTTTCAGAAAAAAAAATTTATTTTCTTGGTTTTCAAATCATTAATTGTCGATTTGATCCTTGGCTTAAACATAAGAGGCCGTTTTGTTTCCGTAAATGGCGTTCATCCCTACAGATCAAATTTGAAGTACCTGTATACCTCGGGAATGGAAATCATGATCCTCAGCCTCTTCCTAAAAGTCATTAACGATAATTAATTGCCTTTGACCTCTCGAATTTTATTTCCTTTGCCGATGTCGTGCTTTTAAGCGCTGTCGTATTGAAAAGCAGCACTAAATATGTAATAAGATGCTCGCAAAATGTTGAAACTACAGGTTTACGGATCATTGTTTAGACACAAATCTTTGCGATAACAGAAACATTCTGATTTGTTTTTACTACTGTTACAGTGTGGCAAGACACAAACCTGTCTGTTTTACGTGCAGTGATAATCAAAGTCATGTTTCCTAAATGCACATCTTTTTAGATGCAGAAAGCACAGTGTCTAAAGAATCATCGTAAGTATCTATTTCCTTTTTCTGAAACGCTTTCCCACTGGTACTTATTGAGTGCTTTAAGGTAATACTAGTATTCGAGCTAGCGCTGAAAGTCGTATCCTCTTGTTGCTATGATTATTGCTACTTCCTCCTTCCCTAGAAAAAAAGCCAGTCCATACCAAGGTTACCCCTCCTCCTCAGGTTCATCTGTTAAACGTGATTGCACCAATCTATACTCCTCCTCAGGTTCATCTGTTAAACGTGATTGCACCAATCTATACTCCTGGATGGATAAAACTAGTCTAAAGCATCTCTGCAAGCTCAAACCCAGACCTCCAGACCCGAATCCCTCAGCGCGCAAACCCCGTATGCTTTACACCAGCCAAAAGAGCGCACATGTCATATTGAGTTTTACCTGAAAAAAAGAAAAAAAAACCGTTAAATTTGAGTCGAATCATTGCTTGGAGGCGTTGCCTTGTCTCAAAACATTGACGAGTTACTAGTGCTATCGTTAGGTAGAAGATAATATAATTGCTCCTTCAAGAGTTTCTCCGTGATCCATTTTTTTTTCCAAATTGTATAGAGCATGAATTTACTGCTTTACAAATAAAATGTTGAAACAATTTGAGACTATGAAATCAATGATCCTCTTGTGAAAACCCCTGATTTCTTTGAAGTTGGTTGCCAAAACATCATTTAGCAACAAAGGCACTTGTAAAAACAAATTTAGACTGGGTAAATTCCAATAGCAGCGATGTTCAAAGATATATTTACATAGCATCCATCACCGTTGTTGATGGGCAAGACTACCTCCCTCACCCACGAGCATGAGACAAAATGTGAAATATCATATCTGCGTCAACCACGGCATTTGATAGTAACGAAAACAAAACGTCTCTAAGCGTTTTCGATGATGTGTTTCCCATAGATTTAACTGAAGAGAAAATTTGTCAAATTGACAAGGGTAATCGACCCCTGCTAAAGCCCGCAGCAAGAGGTGTTCAACGCTGCTCTTAGATTTTTTGTCAAGTTGATTTGATACCTTCCTAATTGCCTGATGAACATGGCGAGCTTTTCCCTGCTTTGTTTTTTGAACTTTTGTTTGGTTGTCTTACTGCTAGCAGTCAATGTATTTTCATTTTCAAATGCCATTGATAGCTAGCCTCCTCTGTTTGCTGCTTTCTTTTTGTTTGTTTATTTGTAACCCGTCTCTACATAGAAATCAGCGCGACTTTCAAGACGGTTTGCCGTTGATTAATTTGAGTGGTTGCTCCCAACCCAGTTTTCCCGCGGGAATTAAAACCAGGAATGAGAGGCTCCAAAGTGAACCTTTTGTCCAACAGGAGGGTTTATATACTGCACTATGTCCTCAGTCAGTGATGGTAGTTATACAGAAAATGAAACGAAAACTACTCAATGTGATCCAAATGTGATTTTCGGAAAACAAAAAAATTGAATGAATATTTTTCCAACCAATAAAACTGTCTATTTCGCAGACGCCTGATGAGGATAATTCACGAACATACGCGTCGCTTGATGAATCTACGACAGACACTGCGTGAAATAATCCGAATACGGTCCCTTATGTAGGTCTTATACAGTCAGTACACAAAGTCGTGTACAGAATCTATAAGGAGGTGTTCAAATGACCCAACTGCCTCAAATGGCCAAATTGGATGAAATGACTAAACCGGTTCAAATAATGCAACTGTCTCAAATGGCCCATCTGGCTTAAATGAGTAAACCGGTTCAAATGATGCAATTGTTTGAAATTACCCAACTGCCTCAAATGACACCAACTGGCTGAAATGGCCAACTGCCTCAAATGGCACAGCTGCCTCAAATGACCCAGCCGGCTCAAATGAGTAAACTGGTTCAAATGATGCAATTATTTGAAATTACCCAACTGCCTCAAATGACCCCAACTGCCTCAAATGACCAACTGCCTCAAGTGGCACAGCTGCCTCAAATGGCTCAGCTGCCTCAAATATAATGAACCAACAGGCTCAAATGAGTAACCGGTTTAAATGATCCAATTGTTTCAAATGACTCGACCACCTAAAATGACCCAACTTGCTAAAATGGCACAAGTGGTCGAAATGACTAGCTGCCTTAAATGGCACAGCTGCCTCAAATGACCCAACTGGCTGAAATGACCAAACTCACTCAAATGACAAAATTGGTTCAAATGACCCACCTGCCTCAAATGACCCAATTGGATCAAATAACTCAATCAGTTCAAATGATGCAACTCTTTAATATTGCCAACCAGCTCAAATGAGTAAATCAGTTCAAATGATCCAATTGTTTCAACTAACTAGCGACTAGCTGAAATGACCCAACTGGCTGAAATTACCAACTGCTTCAAATGGCAAAAATTGTTTCAAATGACCCAACTACCTCAAATGGCCAAACAGGCTGAAATGACCCAACTGGTGAAAACGGCACAGTGTTGTCTAAAACTGCCAAACTAGCCCAACTGACCAAACCCATTCAAATTAAATGATGCAACTGCGTCGCATGATGCAACTAAGTCTAATGGCCCAACTGCTTCAAATGACCCAGCTGCCTCAAATGGCCAAACTACCACAGGTGACTAAATCGGTTTATCTGGCTCAAATCACGCAACTGCCTCAAATGACCCAACCGGCTGAAATGATCAAACGGACTCAGGTGACCCAGCTGCCCTTAAAGGCCCAAGCGCCTCAAATGAACAAACTGGATTAAGTGATCGGACTGGTTCAAATGATCAAACTGGCTTATGTGACCAGCCGATACAAATAACCTAACTATCTCAGATGGCAAAACTGGCTGAAACGACCCAAGATACTCAGATTGCACTACCAGCTCAAATGACACAAGTCCTTCACATCACTTTCTCAAAAGTGCTCAACTCGGTAAATAATGAATGTACAATAACATGCCCTAACGCTTAGTATTAAGTCATAAGTATACTTAACAGTATACAAAACAGTGTACACTTGCATACTAAAAAAATATTTTGAAAAGTGGAAAAGTGAAAAACGTCTTACAGCTTTAGGACAAGAGTGTCTTCAGCAGCTATGGGTAAGCAAATTAAAAGCTTTGGAATAACTGGTAAAATGACGGATATACAATGTCCTTACACTTGGTACACATTTATGTGTAATTAAAAGTATCCAAAACAGTATGCACTTGTGTCCTGACAAAGTTGCTGAAGAGTGGTAAATTGAAAAATCTCTAACAGCTTAAGGGTAAGAATTTCTGCAGTTGTTATAGATGAGCAAATTAAGAGCTTTGGTATAATTAGTAAAAATAGTGGATATACAATATCCTTACACTTAGTATACGTCTATGCGTAATGATCAGTATACAAAACAGTATACACTTGTGTCCTGACAAAATTGTCGGAAAGGGTGCAGAAAAATTGCTTTTCTGTAAATTTTTAGTGCAATATATACGCAAAAACTTAAAAATTTAAGTTTTTAAATTTCAAGCATTATAATGCTTGGTGAAAAACTGGATATAGGGTGTCCTAATACTTAGTATACGGTTATGTGTAATAATCAGTACACAAAACAGTATACACTTATGTCTAGACAAAATTGTCGGGAAAGGGTACAGAAAAAAACTGCCTCTCAGTAAATATTCAGTATAGAAATATCTTCAGTAGTTGTATGTAAGTAAATTAAGTAAATTTGTAGCTTCATAACAATTGGTGAAATACTGGCTATACGATGTCCTAACACTTAGTATACGGTCATGTGCAACATCTAGTATACATAGGAATAAGGAATCAAACATATACTGATCATTACTCAGTCCTTATACATCGATGTCCTTATATGCCAGTATATCTCTCCGTGTACGTCATGTATACGGGCTCATTACACCCCCTGATATTTGTTAATTCACGCAGTGAGAAGCCAAAGACATTGAATATGAGAATTTAAAACCAGCTCATGGGTATGTTATTGCTTCACCATCAGAAAACGTGTGGAAAGCCATGGTGGACTGTTTGTTAGACATTCTGCGTTAATCCAGGAATATAAAGCGAAAGTAAACTAAATTCTGAAAGCACTTTTGGCGGAAGTTTAACGGTGGCAATTGAGTCCACAGGTTTTCCTTCCCTCCCAAAAACCTTTGTATTCATAAAATTCCGTTTGAAATCGTTCCTCAAATTAATCAACAACTAACCTAGATTTACTTCCCCTTTTTTGTTTTTTGTTTCTATTTGTTTATTTAGACTCCAACGTAAACCATTTGTCCAACGGGAGGGTGTAGATACCACACTGTGTTTAGAGCCAATGATGATAATTACGTATAAAATTAATTAAATCACCTAATGCGATCCCCATTTGATTTTTCAAGATTAGGTTACGAAAAAAAGAAATATAAAAATAATAAAAAATAAAAAAAAAAAACCGAAACGTCTAAGTGTGTTCAAACAACCAGCTACATCTATCTATCTATTCCCTTATATATCTACTTAAACATTGCAGTTTTCTGGGGAAACATCACATTATTGCAGTAGAGGTAGAGGGGTCTCATTTAAAACAGGCATTACATTTCACAACCAGTAGTATTTTTGCCAAAGAGTCTATATCTTCAGAAGGAATCGAGAGCACAGTTCGAGAAACCTTGTCTGTCAAGTCGATAATAAAACCATCAGTTTTCTCACAAATAAAACTGAATATTTTTCAGGCTCCAGAAGGCGAGGGTTTCCCGAACAGATTCGCCACCAAAAATAATAGTAATAATAGTTATAATGATGATAATAATAATAATAATAATAATCATCATCATCATCATTGAAATAACGTTAATAACCATGATATGATAGTAGAATAAGCAGAAAGCAAAAGCTTTTTAGTAATATAGCTATATGAATTCGTAATTTACTATCATTAAGTATGTTTTCAAAATGAAACATTACATACCAGTTTAGTTCCATAGTACAGTAAATGCTTAGCCCATAGTAAACTAAAAATAAATTAATTAAAAAAAATCAGATTATTACTAACACTATAATCATTGATAGAGAAAACAAGTACAACAAGGCGAAGCAACTGTATCTGCACACGTGCAAACGTTTGAGAGCAGAGTTGGCGTGATGGCTGAAGGAGCTCGCCTCCTAGCGCAAGTTATAGCGTTGACATATCGATGCTTTTTTCGACTACGAGGTTTTTTTTTTCAGAATTTAAAGAAAAAGGCCTTGAGCTCGTTGTTATTTTACTTATTCTGTATCACGTAGTATACTGGTGATTATTCGGTACGACTTTAGTTTGAGGTTTTTTTTAGCTTTGTTTTGAAAAACACAACGATAAGGATGAATATCTTAGCATAAAGTTTTCAGTTAATCAACCAATACAACAGCTCTGTATTAATCTTATACACAGTTCATAGTTTCCGTGTCAGCCGAATTTTCAGTCTGGTTGATTTGTCTGATTGTAGTGTCGTATAACATTTAGACTACGATTTCGATTCCCTCGTAGTGCGTTAGTACGTTGCCGTATAGTAGGTTATTACAAGATCCATACCAAGAGAACGATTTAGTCTGTGTAAAAAATATGAATAAATAAATGACTGAAATAACTTGAGTGTTTTTGACCTTGTTTATCAAATCTACATGCGAATCGTTGTAATTACTCACCCATGCAGACAGATTCCCTTGATGGGTTCCGGTCCTCGTGTTTTCATTCCATCGATATAATTTTTATTAAAATGATTAAGTAAATACTTTCAATTAAGAAATCAAAGTAAAAAGATATAAATTTGAATGATCAAACTGTGTTAGCAGGACGACTAGCTGATCGCTTCAAAAATGAGTGCGAACTTCGCACTCACTTTTGAAACCAACCGCTGTTAATATCTATCGAGCTATCTAGAAGACCACAGGCAATATGTACATACGTTCATACACAAATAATAGAGACAAAAGAATCTTGCGTTAATTTTTTTTTCCTTAATTGTGGCGTTCAGTTTCTTAGACGGTGCTTGACCCTACGACCTCAATCCCGTCGGCAAAGCTTTTCAAGAACGTTCCAGAAATATCCAACGCAATACACCCTGCTTATTTAAAATAAACCAGAATCGTTTGCCTCTCCTCTAATGACCCAAAGCTAAATAGAAGCTGGCAGTAGAAATTTGCGTTGTTTTATCATTCAAAATTTCCCTTTTTTCGAATTCTCATTCAACGTTGAAATCAAGTTCCTTTTAAACTATTTTTACGCGATCTCTTGTCAAACGTTGATTCCTTTTAAGTCACACCTTGTGTGACCAGAAATATGTTAATTGATCGTTCGAGTGTAAATTTCACTTTCTTGGCGTTTCAAACTTTCACGTTCAGAACGTAGGCCTAGGAAGATGAATTTCGCGAACATACATGTATGGATCGTGCTTGCAGTTGATTTGTTTCTGCCGAGAACTGGTAGGTGAAATGGAATTGAAAATAATCCTTGACTTCACGAGTTTTGTTGATGTTCGTACGCGATTGATACTTAAGGATCAAATCTAATATCTTGCGCATCCAACGCTTTAGATTTCGAAACTTATCACCAAAATGACTTGCTTTTATAAAGGTGATTGGTAAATTATGTTTTGATTGTTTTTTTAGGGAAGAATTATCTTGCAGTTAACCAAAACACACTTCACACTACACAACAATGGTCGATTGAATTGAAAAAGAAGTAGAGGCTTCCATTATGGAAATAGATCCATGTATTTTGATCCGTAGTAACGTGTTTGCTTTGAGTTCAAATTTATCGAATTTGGAACTGTGAACAGCTTTCATTTAGTTGTCGCTACGGAGCTGTACGTGTCATGTACATCGCGACCGCTTGCTTTATTGTTATAAAAATGTCGTGCGGCGATCCTTGTCAAAGATGGCGTGACTTATTTGCCATCGATCAAATGTAACATAAAAATTTAATCTATATCAATTGCGAATTTTTACGATGAAAATGACTTACATACGCAGATATTATTTGTAACGATAGCTAAACAGGCGGGCAGGTACCAAAACATCAACTTATATTTAACCCAAGAACAGAGCTACAATTTACTATGCTAACAACATGGCCGACACACGAGGAAGCTGTTCCCAAGATGCCATGCGGCCGCAGGAAGCTCAATGCTTCATGTAAGCGTACTCGTTACATTATTGATACACTGCATTCTGACTGTTAGGAAAGAAGACTTTTCACGTAGTTTGCCTTAACACAATGCAAGCTTCCCAACGATTGTCGACTGGAATGAAAAGGAAACACATGCATTATTAATCAAATTCAGCATGTCATCCCGGAACACGGATCGGATCACGGATAAAATGAAAAATATGTCAAGCCAAAACAAAGCCTGCGTGGCATATTTGAGCGCAGGCCCCACTAGAAGTGAGGGAGAGTTTTCAAAATTTTAAAAATCAAATAATTTACAAAGTAATGAACAGTTTAAAAAAGAGGGGGTGAAAAAAATTAACATTATTTCAATAAAAAGTACAGATGTTGCGTAACGCGCCAAAACAGAGTCTGTGTGACATAATGGAGCGCAGGCCCATTTTATTGTTGTTGTTGTTGTTGTTGGTTTTGTTTTTTTGTTTTTTCATTCTTCAATCAGCATGGAGGCATTGGGGTTTTCGGTTTGACGATTTTGGCTATTTTCATATCCGATTTTCGGTTTTTGTGCCAAAAAACTTTGGTCTCTCGGTTTGTTGTTCATTTCGGTTTGCGGATTTTACGCGGTTTAGCAGTTGGTTTTCGGTTTTCGTCAAAAATGCAAACGGGTTCTCGAAATTTTTTCGATTTGTCTTCGATCTGATCGGCAATTGAGCCCCTCCACTGGTCTCGAACAATCGCGAAACGCAGATGTTCTTGAGAGCAATGTGTAACAAACCAACTGTCAAAATAACTTCTAGTTGGTGAAATTTCGTTGCGATTTATGGAAGGTCACGCATCTTAGCACTCAGGTCGATCAGTTTGCGAACTATGGCTTAATTAATGAAAAATAAATAAAAACATGGGTAAATGAATAGGTAATTACCTTATTGATTAATGCGTGAATAATGATGGTGATCACCCTCTATCAAGTCACGCGTTCAGTTATAATCCTAAGCTTCAGAAAGTTCAATCTGTAATCCATTCTCACAAACTCTCTCGCCTCCTCCTGTTGTTGATTATTGATAGAGCTTAAAAACAACATCTTTGCAATGTTTTTTGTTTTTTTTTTTGTTTCTCAGTAGATGGAGAGAGGCTTTGTTCGTGTTATAGCTTTAATAACAAGTCAAATGGTATGGCGTGGCCACAAGCAAATGGTATCTGTAAACACCACAACAAAACCCTTGTGGTGATGGAAACAGAGCAGGAATGGGAATTTATCAAAAATGCGATTCAAAATCGAGTAGGCAGTAAATATGGTGAATGGTTTATTGGTTTGGTGAAAGATATGACAACAAAGAATTGGACTTGGATCAATGGCAAACCTCTGACTATTGACAAATGGGAGGGGTCAAATCCTGACCCAGCTGACCATTACGGGATAATTCATGAGGAATTTCCATCTGGAATTAAAGGATCTTTTAGCACTGTTAAAGAAAACGTACAAAGAGGATGGATTTGCGAGAAAGAATCAGGTATTGATCAGGACCAGATAAAACAAACAATTTTATCTTAATCAAACATAATTATCATGGACAGATCTGAATTAACTATAGGCTACTTTTCCCCTTCCTTTCCCACCCCTAATCTTTCCTTTTCCCACCTTACATTTTTCCGGAACCCTCCCATCGCGACCACCTCATAGGGAAGGCTTATAATTTCGGGGGAACAGTGCCCGAAATATCAGCCACTTTGATAAAGCTTTATACATAACTTATAAGAGAACCCCTCAGAGGATGTATAGATTCGTGGCTACGGACAAGCCTAGAAACAATACAGTTTCGCCAAATCGCAATGCCACCCCACAAATGTCTAGCTAGTAATAATGTCATTTGTCATGTTCCTTTAACAGACAATTGTCGAGGAGTCTGTTTCTTATATCCTATTCAGAGGAGCACCATTCCTCCTGGAACAAAAGCTGTTACTACGAAAGTCAAGACGTCAACAGAACAGGACATCACTGACGTATCAGGTTAATTTTAGGATATGTAAAAAAGGAACTTTTCCGAAGTTATTACTAAAAGTTTTTAAAATTTGTATGTTCGTTTTGAAATTATGAAAACAAATCAAAACAGTCTCTGTTTGTTTCTCTTTTTCATGGTTAAGCTCGTCTGTTTGTCTGTTTTTTCCTTTTTTCAATTATTAGAGGAAATTAACAATTGGTTCAAGAAACTAGATTTGCTCTCTAGCTCTCTAGTCTCTCTTTTACTCTCTTATGCTCTCCAAACTTCCCAAGTGCTTCATATCTCGATGAACGCACAGCTGACGTACGAACCAAGTGTTTTACAACATTTTCGACCCGATGGAATTTTTTTTTTCTCGAGGGATTTGTTTGATGACGTCATGAGCGTGCACAATTGAAGAAATGTAAAATGGTTTCCGTGTTTACATAGCCTGATGTAAACATGCAAGAGGTTGGGAGAACACGAGATAAGCGTAGGAAACCACGACGCGAAGCGGAGTGGTTTCCAGCTTATCGAGTATGTAAACACGGAAACCATTTTACATTTCTTTTATAAAATAACTAATGAAAGAGGAACGAAAACCTTGTTTACATACGCTCATGTAAAATGGTTTTATGGCCAATCAGAGCGCTCGTACTATTTGAATTATCTTATAAAAGAATATGAAACACACTCGCGCAATTGAATTTGATTAGACAAATTTACTAGCTATGTTATAAATGTATTTGACCTCGTAATGCTTTTCCTTGTTAGTATGTTGTATTTTCGTGTCATAAGCTAAAATCAATATTAAAAGCTAAGATCACTATTTAGGTTTAATTGTATCATGATTCAATGTGAACAAAAATTTTGATACATTGATGCTTTAAAATCTAGGGTCTTTAACAATTGTCTCCATCCCTACAACGGCGAAATCAACAGACACCCGTACCACTGCGGATGACAAGAGCAGTTCTTCTCCCACAGTAATGATAGTGGGAGCATCTTTAGGAGCAGTACTCTTCGTAGTGTTGATCATCCTCATCACAGTCATTTTGTTAAGACGAAAGAAACGTCATGGAAAAGGTTAAGAGTCTCTAGACGTTGTAAAGATTAAAACATCATTACTCCCCATACGAAAATAGTTTCTAATAATATGATGGTTTAGACATCACTCATGCGGCGAGGCCTTTAACTGACCTTCTGTCCCTCAGAGACATTCATTTTGTCTGCGAAAATAGAACTGGAGACTAACGACAAAGTATGACGGAAGATCAAACGAGCCTTTTTTGTTTCTTTGCTTTATGCTGTTTTGTTGTTGTTGTCGTTGTTTTCTTCTCTCTAGAAAATGTCCTTGTTCCTTGGTTTCCAGATAATATTTCTTGTATTTATTACCGATTGAATCCCTGGCTTACACATCTGCATAATCTTGTTCCCACAAAGGGTCAAATATCGTTGCAGTTCCACTGTGACGTACCTGTATCTCTGGAATGGTTTCAACATCAAAGTCGCAAAGCTAGCCTGATTAATTGCCTTTAACTTCCCAGCCGTTCTTTCCTTTGTGGACGTCGTGCTTACAAGTAATGTTAAATCGAAAACCAGCTCTAAAGACGTAATAACTAGTTTGGCAAATGTTGAAAAAGAGGTTTCCCAATGATCATAGGGGGGAAAAAAATCAAGGTTACACTTGTCCACAATTTCAGAAACATCTTTGTTGTTGTAGTTGTTGCCACTGTTGCTATTTGCTGAGAAAAAAAATCCGTTTGCATTTCTGTTTATATTTTTTATTCTTATTCTTATTATTTTTCATGCGGTGTTAACCACGGAGATGTTCCCATGCTTGTTTGTTTGTTTGTTTATTTTTAAGATAGAGAGAGCGTACTGCCCAGAGAGTCTTCGCCGAAGATGTCAGCGCCGAAAAAGTCAGTATTTATCTTTGCTTTGTTTCTATGTTTATTTGTTTATTTATATGTTTGTCGGTTTATATTTTTTGGGGGTACAGTGTGAGTTTCTTACAACAGATCACTACCAAATGATAAAATCAACCAGTACTAATTAAATTTATATAGGGTAAGGTAAGTTCAGCATACTATTTCTGGAAATCCTATCCTCTTAGCATAGCATGGAGCAATTACGAGTATTGATACTTCTTCCTTTCCTAGATAGAATCCAGTCCATAGTAGGATTACCCCCTCCCCCCCCCCCCCTCAACCCTTCCCTTACATTACGTCATGTGTCTTTGTGTCCCTGTTAAACGTGGTCTCTGCGTACCAATCAATACTTCTGGATGGAGAGGGACACTGCAAAGAACGAGTCTCAAACCCCTGCCGGATTGAGACTCAATAAATAATCATCGTGCACTTCGATGATTTTCAGAGCGGGGAAGGTGAACTGGCGAGAACGTTAATCTCCCACCACTATGGTTCGGGCTCGATTCCTAGATTTGGGGATACGTGTCGGTTGCGGTTATTGTTGGCGCTCTTCCTTGCTTCGTGAGTTTCTCTGCGGAACCTCCCGTTTTGCTCCTCTGCTCCTCCGCAAAGACCAACATTCTCGGTTTTTTTTGTTTTTTTTTTACCTAAGCAGAGAAAAGGACCAATTAGGAGAAAGTCAATATGAATCTGTGAATCAAGTTGAAGCCGCAAAGCTTCTTGGGTCACCGAACAGCAAGAATAATACTAGGCTTCAACCACCACTAGAAAATTGTGAATATGCTGTTGTCAACAAGGCAAACAAGAAGGTGAGCATTTAGCGTTAGAAGTATGGATGTAATTGGGATTCAGTGTAATTTCAAGTTTTTGTTAGGACGATGGACTCTAATAAATATGACGTGTGCAGAAGATGAATGAACAGATTCTTGAACGTCTAAAAGCAGATTGGATAGAATTGTGCGCATGACTAAACCTGAAGAGAGGCAGATTATAGAATACATTGTTATCTATGTACGTAAGGCATCTAGATATTGATGTGAGCTAGTATCACCACTAGCAGGCATTTTGATCTATGAAATTTTTTTTTCTGTGTTTATTCAAGCGAAAGGAGGGAGACCTTGTGTACGCTCAACTCGCCGAATTTGACCATGAAACTGATGCCACCAAACCACCAAAACCACCCAGCTATGAGCCTACGGTATACGCTGATGTGGAGGGACCACCCCCTGAGTTGCCTGGTAGAGAGGATTCAGACTCCTCACAGCCAACATATGCGAATCTTGAAACGACTGGTGTCTGAATGAAATAAATATACGTAATTTACCAGCCAGGAAGTTAGGGAAAACTGAGCCCAAGTTCTTGGACACCGCAAGAGGTCGTACGCAATATCCTCCGGGACGTGCCGAAGGAAAATATATATTAAACCTAGCCACTTGTGACAAAGGTCGGTGACCTAAAAAATGACTGCTTTCCCCCTCTATCTGGTAATTACCAACATAGCAGGATTGTTGTTTATAGTATTGATAATCTGTGATCCTTGCTGGGGTTTTGATACCACGACAGAAAAACGACAAATATAGAATTGGATCCTTTTGGCTTCCTGTTTAAAATCCAATAGTAATTTTAGCCCTCTCTATTATAAGGGCGATTTACGAGCAGACTTGACTGAAACATTATCATAAGAGATGTGAAAACTCCAACAAACAAGGGAACCAAACGTTAAATTAAATAAGCGACGAATGAACAAGTTTAATCCCATAAGTTTTAGGTGTCCTGGATTTCAATACTATGCTGCCTTATTGCACCGACTTGTTCTGGAAATTTTAAAATCCCATTTAAAAGATTATCAAAATAATTACGCCTCGATCGCCTAATCAGGGTGAAATGATAAATTAAGACGAAGTCACAACATTAGGTAAGCTGCACCACTAGAGAATTGGTTCATATTTAGCGCGCTGCTATGTATATGTTATTCTCCAGCCGGTTTCTGTCGTGCAATTTATGATACAAATGTCCATATAGAACAGACTTGTAAAGGCTCATCAAGAGTGCATGAATATTTTGTTGGAGTAGCCTACAGAGAAGGCGTAATTTTGGCGAGCGAGTGCTCAGCGGCAGGGCTGGGTAGAAAAAGAAATTTTTACTAAGGGGGCGGTCGACGGTCAACAATAAGGAGAGGGGTAGGGGTGGAGAAGTGCCCCTACCCCTGCCGTCTACTCTAACTCCAAATCAAATATGGCCGGTCGGATAAACGATCGCGAACATATGACGTTAGCTCGCACTAATAAGACGCCTGCACTGCAGGCTATTGTAGAAGTGAAAAGTTCAGTCACCGTTTAACAACGTGCAAATTGTTTGATAAAATTTCGATAAATCCAATCGGATTTTCATTGCTACTGACTGACTTGCAACTTGAGAAACTTTTCCGGTTTTTTCCCTTTATTCCGCGTGGTTCATTACACTGGTAAACCGATAGTGTAGTTTATTGCTTAGATAATGCATTGAATGTTAAGACGCGCTTGAATCTGCGTTGTTGCTTTTAGCTTCTTTTTTTTTTTTTTAATTGGCGAGGAAATAAAACAAAAACAAAAACAAAATCCCGTATTCATCACGAAACTTTTTCATGAATCCAAACGGGCTGTGGAACAATTTTAAGTTGAAAAGGGAAGCACAGAACCTATGATTTATTTTCTATGTATTATTTCTATTTTCCTGATTAGCTTCAATAGCAACTGTGCTTTTGATAAGCCAAAATAATTAATTGTAATAAAAAGTCCCCCCCCTTCTAGCGGCATTATTTGCAAATGTATCCCACACTATTAATATTACGTCGTAGGCGACATAACAGGCTATCTATTTAGGGTAAAAACTATTCAAAATATCGCAACGTAACGCACTCGACATAAGAAAAAAATCCCCCTGTTAATCAAAAAGGGCCACAACACTGCACACACTGTTAGGTTTCCTTTAAAAGTCTTTTTTTTCCATTTCCGTCTAGAGTACATGTACTTAAATGGAAGTGATTTTAGAAATGTCAGTGAGATAAACAGACTTAATTATATTGAAAAATATGGACAACTTCCTCATTTTGTACTTCCCTATCAATGCAGCACAACGGATGTAATTGCACAAGACAAACTCTGTAGTAATTCTGTGTTAAAACCTTTGATGTATTATAAAACAGATTTCCTTCACTGTAGTTGAAACTCATCTAAGTTACTTCTAAAGGAAACAAAGAAGTTGAACTACGAAAGACACAACTGATAAAACTGCCATACTATGAATACTTAATAAAGCCAATGGAGCTTGATCACTGATAAAGCTTTCTAACTGATCACATCACCAGGCTGAAAAAGGTCATAGAAAAATGAAATTCAGTCTGACGTTCTTCGGTTTCAACATTACGGGAAGTTAAAATATCTCGTTTTATTCCCGTAGAGTTTTGACTGAAAAAGAGGAACAATGTTTGAAAGAAAACATGTTTTTGGCAAATTTAAGATGGCTGTGAAGTCATTTTAATTCGTGCGGGAGTTACAAGTTTGTGTTCGGTAAAACTAATGAAAAAAAGAAATAATGAATTGATAAATACTTGAGATGAAATAGGTGTTTCTGACCCTGCTTATCTAACTCATACAGTACCGGTAATCAAGCATGCAGAAAGATTCCCTTGAAGAGTTCCAGCCGCGTGTGTTTCTTATAAAAAATTATTTAGAAAATACATATAAATTTTGGCATCAAAATTAAAGATATTGATCTGAATGATTGAAGAATATTGAGATATAATACTTTCTGACTGATTGCGACAAAGGTTTTTTTAAGACTTGCAAGCCGAGCGACGGACGAGGATGAAAAAATTTGCAACGAGAAGGAAGTGGCAGTTTGCATGTTTAACCATTGATGATCAAATTTATGTAAAATGCATAATGTTGTGATTCGCTCCTGTGATTGAAGGGCTACTTTATGTTGAAGATTTCACCACTAACTGATTTTTGCGTACATGACCGTACATGGAATTTATTTGCACTTGTAATAGTATAGTCAACTGAAAAATTAAATTAATATGACAAAGAAGGTTATTACACATGTCGATTTCGGTTGAAGCGACGGGAAAATATTATACTTACAATTTGTGTTCCATATGCGGCTAGTAAGCTTCGAAGTGCGATCTGTGGTGACACTTTTGAAATGTAAGTTGCGTAACGAACTTCTAGGTTTTTAAATAATTAGTCACCTGATCTATTTTTGCCGCGTTGCGCTAAGATAATTAAATATTCACAAAAAAATGACAAACGGCTTGAGAAATGCAAATCACTCCGCCCCAGTGCGGAAATTAGGTCTAAATAATTAGTTCTAATTGAGCAACGACTATAATGGCTCAAGTGTTCAATGTTCAATAAAGAAGTGTCAGAAAATGGTGTTAGAGTCCATTTCTACTATCGACTAGCTTGAGCAATCCGCATTCAGTTCGTCTTGAGTTGCTATGAGACATAACTTGTGAATTGGTCTGTCATACTCTCCGTCTCTTGTCTTGATTCTCACTTTTCGGACAAGTCTGTCGTTTCCAGGATATGTGCCTACAATACGCGCCATTTTCCATTCGCATCTTTTGTGTTTGGGGTCCAGCTCCAATACAAGATCACCGATCTGGATGTTATCTCGCACGCGAAACCACTTGTTCCTTGGTAACAAGTTTGGGGCGAAATACTTCATCCAGCTCCTCCAGAAATCAGCAACTCTGTTTTGGGCGCTCCTGAGTAATTGTCGCGGATTGGTTCTTTCCTCTGGTTCTGGTTGTGGTGGTGGATTGTAGTGGACTAGAAGTAGGTCGTTTGGAGTGATCGGTGGGGCCTCCCAGATATCATCGGAACTGGGGTACAGCGGTCGTCCGTTGACCATGTAGGTGATTTCTGACAGAATTGTTCTCCATTGTTCCTGGGAGTAGGCTTGGTTCTTGCAAGTGGCGTTAAATGCTTGTCTGACTGACTTAATTAGGGTTTCAACAACTCCGTTTTGGTGACTCGCATGTGGTGTATTCCATTCCCATCTGAGCTCGCAGCTAAATTTATCAGAGAGGACACTCTTTACCCCAGGAATATCCCAGTTCTGCGTGATTTCCTTTAGGTAGCCTTGGGCACCCACGAAATTTGTACCACGGTCTGACCAGCAAACATTAGGGTGTCCGCGTAGGCAGGCAAACCGTCGAAAAGCCATTAAGAATGCGTCTGAAGTTTTATCGGTGACCAGCTCAAGATGAATCGCACGTGATGTCATGCAAGCGAAGATGATCACTTGTGCCTCTTTCAGAGTTTTGCGGCCGAGCTTGATCTGTACTGGCCCAAACATGTCCATAGCAGTGTTTGAGAATGCCGGGAAGCCAGCTGCTACTCTTAGGTTTGGAATCTGTCCCATGAGCTGGTTGAGAGGCCTTTTCCGTAGTTTTCTGCATATGACACACTTTGAGGTGACGGTCTTAGCCATTCTGCGGAGTCCAATGATCCAGAATCTTTTTCTGGCCTCGTGGATTAAACTCTTATAGCCACAATGCCCACGTCGTTCGTGGAGGTCACGCAGAAGCAAGATCGCAAAGGGGTGGTCTTTTGGCAAGATGATAGGTTTTCTCAACTCTTCCGGGAGACATCTGACATCTTCAAGTCGACCATGCGCACGAAAAAGGCTATCTTCATCCTTCTTTGCTACCAGTTTCTTATCCAAGCTGTCTTCGTTGACGTGAAATTGACTCCACTTCAGAAGATGGGTCTCGGCAGCCTTCAGTTCCTGAACTGAAATGGGCCCTGACTTTGGGTTCATTTTCCGAGCGTTGTGAATAAAGCGACCGACGTAGGCTAGAGTTCTCCGTATCTTGGAGTACGTAGAACACGTTTTCAGCAAGTGTAAAAGGATAGGATTTTCTTCAGATCCAGGTTGATCTAGTTCAGGACATACTTCCGCGGCGGCACTGTAATGTTTACCGGCTTTCTTCTCTTTCCGAAACGTTTTCTTCTCTCTTAAAGCGTCGAGGTCGTCCACATGAGTGTTAACTCGGGTGTGGTCTTGAGCGCTGGGCCACTTTTCTTCTGGCAACTCTAGGAAGGATGGTCCCTCTGACCACTTCATGAGATGATTAAGATGGATTCCTCTCGTTAGAGCATCTGCGGGGTTGTTGTTAGACTTGATGTAGCGTATTTGGTCTGCCCCAATCGTCTCTTGAATTTCAGCCACTCTGGCAGATACCAAAGGCCTGAATTCCCGTGGTGGCGTTCTGATCCAGGACAAAACGGTTGATGAATCGATCCAGAAGAATCTTTCCCAGTCCTGGGCTTTTGCGAACTCCAATGCTTTTACACATGTAACGTACACGCGTGCAAGTGCTAAACAGCCCAACAGTTCTAATCTCGGGATGCTCTTCTTCTTCAGAGGTGCGACGAAAGCCTTTATCGTGACTGGAACACTACGATAGTCTCCGCCAGCAAGTTTCCACCGTAGAAAGATGACCGCACCATAAGCCTGCTCACCACCATCGGAGAATCCGTGAATTTGAGGCACGCCCACTGCGTTGTTTGGTTTTAGCTTGCGGTCAAACTGAAATGACAGGAGATCATTTATGGACTGGACATTCTCTAACCATGTTTGCTGAATACTCTCGGGAAGGATATCGTCCCAGCTGTAACCTGAACTCCATAATCCTTGCAGGTCAATTCTGAACTTGATTGCGACGGGCAGCACAAGACCGATGGGGTCCCATAACTGACCAACAAGACCTAAACAGCGCCTCTTTGTCAGGACATCCAGTTCTCCGAGGTCATTCTTTTTGAAGGTGAACGTGTCTAGCTGTTTATCCCAGCTTAGGCCGAGAAGATCCGTGAACCGTTCACCGTTGGATTGGTCGATTTCTGCCTGATTGGAATGCCAAGTTTTGATCTGGAAGTTGCCTTTCGCGAGGACAGCGTCGATGTGGCTGATAATCTGCTTTGCCTTGGTTACTGTTTCTCTGGAGCCACCGATGTCATCCACGTACACATGCTGTCGGAGTTCTCCTGCGGCTTCCGGGAATTCTGCGTTCGAAAGCTTGGCTAGCGTGTTGATAGCGTTAGTTGCGACGTCAAGAGCCGGTTTATCACCAAAGTTCAGTCTTAGCCACTGGTAAACAGTTGGTTTGTCACGTGTGTTGCTCCTCCAAAGAAACCTGTGGTACACCTGATCCTCAGGATGTACCAGGATTTGGTTGAACATTTTACGAACGTCACCAGTGAACGCCACTTCGTCCCATCGCCATGCTGCCAGTACATCCAGAAGACTATTGATGAAGTTAGGTCCTTTCTCAAGGTAATCGTTGAGGGACAATCCATCATGACCTTTTGAAGATGAATCAAAGACTAGTCGAACTTTTGTGGTTCTTTCTGGCGTAAACACTGCTTGCAATGGGAGGTACCATTCGGGTTTATCATGAGCAATTTGTTCAGGTGGAATCATTGTGATAAAGTTCTGGTCTAACAACTTTTGCACTTCCTCTTTTACGACCTCGAAGCAACCCTTTTTTTTATAAAACCCCTTTCAGCGGAGAGCATCCTCTTCAGAGCGATGTCGTAGTTGCTTCGTTTTGGAGGCCCTCCTTCTTTCCAGGGCATCTTCACTTGTATTCTCCCGTCGACCAAGGTAGTTGAAGCTGCGAGGGACTTCACGAACTTGCTCTCACGTAACACGTTTTCAGTGCAAGTACAGAGTTTGGTTGGTTTGACTCCAAGGAGGTCTTGGTGCAGAAGTTTCTTGATATCTTCCTCGACACTCACTGTCCCTACTTCTATTGACTGAATTTCAGATAGAGTGGAGCCGCTTGACTCGAACTGTCCCAGAACGTACCATCCAAAACAGTTTCTTTTCCCGATGGGCTCTCCAGGTTCTCCGGACACTGTGTGAATATCAATGAAGGCCTCTACGAAGTCTGTGCCAATAAGGAGATCTATGGCACCACCCGAGAGATGTATTTTATCGGAAACGTTCTTCAAATGGCTGTATTGTCTCACTGACTCCTTAGAAATTGTTTTGGCACTACTGCAAGGTCTAGTTACGGTATACACTTGAAGGGTCTTCGTAATATCTTCGTCAGAGGGCGAGGCAACCGTGACATCGATTATCTCAGAAGGTTCGCTTTTCTTCTTTCCACCCACCAGATTCATAGTGAGACGTGTTGCTGCTCCATTTAAGCCAAGTCGACCAGCTGCACTTTTGGAGAGTAAGCTTGTGTTAGACCCGGAGTCCAACATGGCGAGAACTTCGACAAAGTTTCCATTTTTGTCCATGACTTTAACTTTTTGCACAGGGCAAAGTCCAGTAACAGGTTTCAACTTGCTTTTCTGGTACACAGCATTCCCCTGGATGTTACCATTCGATGTAGGTGTGGGCCCTTGGAACTGACTTTGAAACGGTGGTGCTTTGGGATTCAAACTTGTGTTAGTTTCTCCAGTCTTCTCATTATGCAGGCACCGGTGATGGTTTTTTCTGCATTTGTCGCAGGTTGAGCCGTCTGGTTTCTTGCAATCGTTTGTGTGATGCGCTCTCAGACACTTGCGACATCGCCAATGTTGCTTTACAACCTCCCACCTTTGATTGACTGTTAGAATCTGAAACTTAGGACATGCAGCCAGGTGATGTTTGGTCTTACAGCCAAGAGGACATGTTTCATCGTCAGAATCCTCGCTGTTAGCGGCGTTATTTTCTGTCTTTTTGGGACTTTTGTCTCGGCGAATTTCGTTTCTTTCCACTGTGTTAGTGTTCGCTTTCCCTCGGGAACGAATACTCGCTTCTTGATGTAACCTGGTGATTAGATTGCTCACGGTTTCTTCTTTTCCTTCTCTTTTCATTTCTCTACCAAAATCTGAATTGTCACTTGGATCGAGTTTGGACAGAAGCTGGGACATGAGGGAACGGCGCTTCAACTGACTCCAGCACAGGACACCCAATATTATCTTCCATGTCACTTACATAACAGGCTATTGTAGTAGCGAAATGCGTTAGGGACTTAGAATCTCGTTTGACTGCTTTAAGATTATTAATCTCGGTGTGCAGTTCGTCCATTAGTTTTCGTCTGTCTGCGAACTCTGTATCCAAAATGATCCACGCGCTGTCAATGGTTTTACAAGTTTTTACTTGGTCGGTCCAGAACGATCCTTTTGGCATTGCATTTCGAAAACGATGCAATTGTTCATCTTTATCCTGACCGTATTTCTTCATCCAATGGCTGAACTTCTTTTTCCACGTGGCATAGGTTCTGCGAGTTCCGTCCCATACTGGTACAGGTAATCGTTGTAAACTTGAGTTTGACGGTTTTGATCCGATGTTATCGGCCATTTTCTGCACCGCCGACGTCATGGACGACATTGATAATGTTAGCGCTTCCAGAGTTGTCGCATTGTTAGAATTTTCTGAGGAGTTTTGTTCCTTTTGATATGCAGCAAACTTTAAAGTGATTTGAAGGAAATCAGCTTTGGTTTTGTCTCCAGCTTTCTTTGTTGCTAACACGAGTTCGTTTTCTGGGCCAGTGCCTTCGTCGACCAGTCTATCCAGAATTGTTTCCTGCTGTTTCTTGACCAGCCTGTACTTGGTTTCTACTAAACTGAATGCTGCTTCAAGCGTTTTTAGTTCCGGTTTTACGGAGAAAATTATTTCGAATTCCTCCATTAATTCGTACAAGAGTTTGACGGCATTGTCCAGTTTTCCCGCGAGAGTTTTCACGTCTACCTTCGGCGGCATTTTGAGCGGAATTTAAATGCGAAGCTTGGCGGTAGTTAGTAACTCGGCGTAATCTTCTGCAACAAATTTTGACTGATTCACTCCTGTGATTGAAATGCAAATCATATTGGTTTATTAATCATGTTAAATAACCCAACATACTCCACTAGCTTTCATCCATTTGAAGCTATAAAGCTGTTTGCTTTGTATTCATCCCGACGGTACGCTGATCTTCATGTAGTTGCGAAACGATTGTAATATATAGCGGGACTAACGTGCCTATGACGTCATGGTAAACTGCACATTACATACAAAGTGTAACGCAACCTAGGCGTGTTGCATGGGAAAATTAAGGGATTTATACAATGTACTAACTTTTCCTTTATTCACTGTTTTCAGTTATTACACTGCTTGCTTTTTTAAATGAAAAGTATGTGAATTAAAACGATTTGAGAGAGTCTTAGATAAGCTGAATTTAAGCGCTCGACTTCCTTGCGGATGTGGATTAGTTTAAAGAAGGTTGACATTTGGTCGCTATTCCCTAGGTCTTCTGTGTATATTGGGTCCGCTTTAGCGGGGAGGAATGATGATTGTGATGATGACGATTTTCTCCGAGAAAACTCAAATACGATTTTCTGCTCGTAACAGTTAACCCATTAAAGAGTGCATTCTCTCACAGACACATAAAGACACACTTTACTGGCACTAACTATGGGTCTAACTTCTATGAAATTTGTGTTATTCTAGATGGAAAGAGGCTATGTTCGTGTTATGCTTTCAATAAAAGACAATGGACATGGCCAAATGCAAGAGACTCCTGTAAATTCAACAATAAAACACTCGTAGTGATGGAATCAGAGCAGGAATGGCAATTTATTAAAAATGAGATTCAAAATCAAAAAACAGACAGCCTATATAAAGAATGGTTTATAGGCTTGAAAAAAAACTCAACAACCCAGAGATGGACTTGGATCAATGGTAAATCTTTGACTATTGACAAATGGCATAAAGGTGTCAACAACCCTGACCCAACTGACTCTTACGGGCTGATTCATGAGGAATATCCACTAGGATTTAAAGGATCATTTAGTTCAGTTAGGGACAGCTTACTAAGAGGATGGATTTGCGAGGAAGAAACAGGTATTAACCAGTACCAGAAAGAGTAAAATATTTTTTGAATAGAACGCTGTTGTTATACACGAGTTTTAATTTTCTATGGGCTAACCATCCCTTCCCTGTCGTTTATCTTTCATACCCTAACCCACTCTTTCCGAAGGCCGCCAACTGCGATCACCTTACCACTGACATTCCATCGCCATCAGGGGAGTAGACCGTGATTTTAGCCGCATATCTAGCTAAGGCTTCCTAAATGATAGGGACGTGACATTGAAACTTTATCACCCATTGGAGGCATTGACTTAGCTTGAGAAACAATACACTTCCTTGTTATCGGGATATCACTTGAAAGATGTATAGTGGTAGGGACAGTAGTTATGTTTCTTTAACAGATACCTGTCAAGGTATTTGCTTCTTCCATCCTGTTCCAATAAGCACAAGTCCTCCTAGAACATCAACTGGGACAAAAGCTGTTACCACACAAGGCAAAACTTCATCCCAATATAAAAGCGATGCTTTATCATGTAAGATCTTCGATCGATTGTTGATTTTAAGATATGTAGACGAGCAATATCCATATTGTGTTCGTTTGTGAGTTTAAAGGTCAGTCTCTTGGTTTAGTATTCAGTTATAAGAGGCAGAAGCACTTTTATGGCCAATACTCTTCGAGAAAAAAAGTTAAAAACTTAGTGCACTAAACGCTTCAAATCAGGGACCTCAGAAACTGCTCACTCCTGCCACGGCGAAATCAACAAAGAAAGTTCAGCCGAGGTTTCCTATTTATACGGAAAAGTTTTCAATTGTTTAAGCTCAACAAAGTAATGACCATAAGGGATTCCCTATGCGAGACTGCCAAGCAGTCCTCTCTCTTTCCATTCCTTTCCATATGTTATCCTATATCAGTAGGGTCAACCTAATTATCAGCTCGACTTTTATTTTTTTTTTTGTAAGCTTTGATGACGGTCCAAGCTTCCCCGACGCCCAGAATTCAAGTAGTGACAAAAGACGATGAGCTCAAGAAACACACCAACTGCTTTTCCCTTTATCTAGCAATTGCTATTTTAGCAGCGTTGTTGTTTATAGTGATGATCATCCTCGCCGTGGTTTTGATACCGCCACCAAAAAAAGGAGCAAGAAATAGGTACTTGGATTTTATTTGCATTTTCCTTTAAATTCAACTTGACTTTAAGCCATCTTTATTATCAAGGCAATTTAGGGGGAGACTTGATTAACATACCATTCAGCAATGATTCAACAACAATTCTAGAGATGTATATGAATTTAATTGGCAAGGAAGCGAAATATAAGTAAATGTAGTGAGTGAGGGTGAAAAAAAAATTATAACAATACTAACAATAAATAAATAAAAAGAAAAGAAAACTGAGTTGTGGCGAAGAAATACATTACACTCTCTAGGTCTTAAGAGTCCTGGACTTTAGAACTATGCTGTCTTATAAGACCGACTAGTTGTAGAAAAATCGTATTTGGATGATCATCAAATTACGCTACAACAAATTCGTATGAAATAACCGTCCTAGATGACGTGCTCAAAGGAAATAGTAGGTCATATCACAGTAAGCTGCGCGACTACCTCTTGGCCGTCAATTTGCTAATTTGTTAACCCAAGGTACTAAGTACATGGATGTGTTCCACTAAAATGCTGCCGACAAATCTGAAGGTTGGCGTCGTTTTGTTTTTCCGACAACCTAAATTGAAACCTTTCGAAGAAAACAAAAGTTCTCCATTTCTACGGTAATTGATTTCATTCACTAGCCTCAAGAAACAAAGCTATGAAAATGTAAGTCGCTTCTGTATCACTATTTTCCGTCATTCATTCAGTCTGGTGCACATGGAAATTAAGGCCGAGTGTATCTCTTAATATAAAAATGATTCAGAAGGAATACATTTTCTCCATGGCATCCATTTTAACTATTCACTCGGTTTGTTTTCAGGGTGCAACAAAGAGTTTTCAGCCGTTTTGGGAGGGTAGAAAACTTACCCAGAAATGCAGATACAGATGGCTCTATGCTTTTAAAAGCGACAAAAGCCAGACATCCAACGCAGCCGTTGTTGCCCAAGAGCCAGTGGGCGAGGGCCTATACAATATCATAGATTTGTGCTATTCCCATATTTACTTACTTGGAAGCAGAAATGCTCGAAAAAGAAAGCTTATACTGAGTATTGGTGGAACGCTTACAATAGTTTCAGAAACTTAAACAAATCTAGTAATAAAACAAGTTTTTAGAAGGAGAACAAGGAAATCTTACTCAAATGTTGATTTAACCAGTGGCACAAACATTTGATTAGCGCTTTTGATAGGCTGAAACTTTTTTTCTCACTGCCCATCGATACAGAAATCGTCATTCCTATTGATTTCATTCCATAGCAAATTTTGGGATTTTAAGCTGTTTATGAGAGAACAACATTATATTG
Source organism: Pocillopora damicornis (assembly GCF_964200805.1). Taxonomy (NCBI): domain Eukaryota; kingdom Metazoa; phylum Cnidaria; class Anthozoa; order Scleractinia; family Pocilloporidae; genus Pocillopora; species Pocillopora damicornis. The sequence goes on along the minus strand of NC_142682.1, from coordinate 5,039,189 downwards.
CTTTACATGGGAGTTTAGGCTACGCTCTGGAACTCCGTAATTAAAAAAAAGCATATAAACTCTAACATTTCGATAGTGTTGGTTGTTATTTTTGTAGCGATTTCGAGTCATTCCCCCGTCGGATTTTAGCCGAGCTCTCATTCAACCACTGTCTTCAGTCAGAAGAAGGAATTCGAAAGGAAGGAAAGCTTTTTCAGAACAACGGACTGACTCTCTCTCGAAAATTGCGCGATTCTCAGACTAAACCACGTCTTTTTACTTCAAGACACTGCATCACAAAAGCTATAGATAGTTGTTTTTTAAGTTTATCTTAAAATATTTCATAAAAATTCTGCCGTCGAGGAAACAATCCAGCGAAAATCTCTAAATAACCGATCATTGCGAAGCCAATCGAGCCCGCAGCAAGAACTTCTTGTGTAATTCGGAGACCGTTACGACACGGTCTACCTGGACATGAGTCAAATTTCCATAAGGGCAACCCCATGGTTTGACTTTCTAGACCAAGTACATTACATCACTTATAATACATACTTAATATGATAAGCATTATAAAATTATCCTCTCATAAAGAACTTGGGCCCCTGTAACTGAAGGCCACAGAAAGAGGTTTCCAAACGATGCTATCAGGCTTTATAACAAGTTGAGTTGACATCATATTCATGAATCTTTGCCAAATAAATATGGGATGCTGTTCGTTGTTAGTTGTTTAAAGTTTTAAAAGTTTGTTTTCCTTACAGTTGCCAGTCAGTTTCGTTCCACTTTTAAAGATCATTCGTAATGAACCTGTACCTTTTCACTTTTTTGTTTTTGTTTTTGTTTTTGTTTTAAATTTTTGCTCTCATTACACAGGAATAAACGTGACTTACAAGAGAACTTGGCGTTAAATCCTTTGGATGTTGAAGCCCGGCTAGAATTTGCTTCGAGAAATGGAAACGGGATTGAGAGGCTCCATAGTGAACCGTTTGTCCAACAGGAGGGCGTATACACCGCCCTGTCTTCGGAGTCAATGATGGTAATTATACTTACAACGAATTTGAAGTTACCCAGTATGAGCCTTATAAAAAAAAGGAACTAAAGTATGTGCCTTACTTTTTTTTTTTTTTTTTTTAACTTTTTAGCTGTTCCTCTTTGTTCTCTGCATGTGCCCCTTTCCCTTCAGTTATATTGTTACTATGACGCACCTTGACTGTGGTCTTTTGACATAAAACTTTCCATATTATATAAGTTTGATTGTTTTACCATTTACCATTATTATTCATAAAATTTTATTCTTTCATTTATGTCCCTATTTTCCGTCTATGTCCCTTTCAAACTTCACTTGTTTGATTAAGACCCTTTTAGGAATGCCGGGTAAAGGGGTCTCTTTTGGAAACAGGCCATAAGTTTTAACCACGGTATCTAACAAAACCTTTCTTAAAATGTATTTGAACGAGTAACTTGGTAGTTTTTATGGTTTATTCTCGCTAAAATAGCTAACAATTTCAACTGGACGGATTACACACAATAACAAAAAGTACTTAGTCTAGATTTTGATGTCCTCGTTTGACTGTTTTTTATCAAAGTATCTCATATTCTTAGTAGCAGAAAAGCAAGGAGTTTGAAAGGATAAATCGAGTCTGTAAACCAAACTCATCACTGAATTTTATCTTACTTTATTAGTGAGATATTTCCTGTTCCAGGAAGTTTTGGACTTAGTGGACTGAATCAAAGTAAAATACTACTCTAAACCCTAAGTAAATGACATAATTTAATAAAAATGTTGAAAATTAGACAAGGTAATTGATAAGATTTATTAATTTATCAAATTATTTCTGAATTCACAGGAGTTAAGAGAGAAAGGGATTCAACAGGTAACTAAAAAAAATACTTTGCAAAGTGGAGTTTGAACAGTTTAAAAAATAGAAGAAATTTGAGTATTCAATTTAACATACTACTTTTTTTCAATTATTTCAATTAGAAGAAGAACGACAATTAGCATGGGGATGGGGATTCGTTGGTGGCCCCATCACCACAGTGATGAGTGGTTATCATTCCCCTGAACCTGAGATCATTTCAGATTCATAAGATGATCTATTCTTTTTAGATGGTGAGTTAGCAGCCACTTATCATTGTAAATAAATTATAAAGTTCAGGATCAAGGCAATTACATTTACAAAAGTGTTACCCAGTGGCCGGGATAATGAAGAGAGAGGAGACGAAGTGGACAAGGAGGAAGTGGGAGAGATTGAATACTGGAGCGAAGAGGAGTTGGGAGAAGAACAGAAGCAGTGGGAATTTGTAGAGCAAGATGATGTGGAGGAGGACCAAGAGTACGAGGAAGAAGATGAGGCGGAGGAAGACGAAGAGAATGATAATGAGGAGGAGAGGGAGGAAGAAGAAGGCAAGGAGGAGGAGAAGGGAGAGGAGAAGGTGCCAGTGTTCCCATTGACTCGAGCGTGGTCTGTGTTACCAGACCACGCAATGCCAGCTTCATTCATGGCGACTCAGGACACCAAGTTTGTTGTTTCGAATGCGCTTCAAAGTTGAAAAATGAAAAAGAGAGATGTCCTGTGTGCCGGAAAAAAATCCAACTTGTCATTAAATTTTTTTTTAGTGACAGTTAATTGTAAGGTAATTGGTATATGTAATTAGTAAAATTACTCAGGTGATTATGGAAATGTACAGAAGTAAAAAGTAAGTAAAGTAGAAGTAAAAAATAAAAAGAAAAAAAATACAGTTGCTCTGACAATCCCTGAGCAAGTATACTTAAAAAAATATTATTATTCTCGTCTGGCTCAGTAAATATTGTGGAATTATTGATCAGTCCGATATTATGTGTCGTCGTTCTAAAGAATATCCAACCCCCCCCCCCCTTGAATTTCCAATTAAGCTTCATACACAATGTCGGGTTATCACCTAAATTTTTCTGTTACACACATACTGCTTCAATTAATTGTAATTGTGTATGTATATAAATGATTTTATGTTTTTAATGGTGCCTACCTGAGCAGTATATTTTGAATTTTTTCCTCCTTTCTGTGATCCACGATGGAATGCCTGGGCTTGCCAGTAGTTCTTTTGTGGTACATGATATACCAATACTGAAAAAAGAGAGTAATATTAAATTTATTTATTTTTATACCACAAAGTTTCACTTAAAAGCTTCCTGCTTATATAATTACATTAACTTTCAGGCCTATTTATTTATTTGCTAATAATAAATAGCTAGTAGATGCATTGTGAAACTATTATTTGATATCATCACCATTACTTTCATCCAGGAAGACATTTGTTAAGAGTTAAATTTTTGTTGACGTACTGTGAATGTAGAGGGTGATTTCGTCATCATAGAACATTTCAAGAAATAGCTTTCCCCACTACTGCACATATGTTTTAAAGCGCCGAGGCTCAAGGTAATCTGGATCATTATCTTGAACCTGTAACGCCCGCATCAAAGTCTGAAAACCCTACAGCAAGAAGCAAATGCAGATAACAATTAAGCATCGTTATTTTTATTTCAGACGCTCTCACAAAGATTCTTTGCTGATAGCGTAAAAGGAATAAACAGCGACAGGTGAATATATTACTGAGCAATTACCAAGGAAATTTCGTAATGATACGTACCTCGATTGGTTTAAATTCTGCTGGTAAAATGTCTGCAGCATTTCGGAGGTAGTCTCCGATTGTTTTTCTCTTCAAAGACCGCGCAGCCCTGTCCACGCCCAATAGCTTTTGCGGCTGATGTTAAATTTCACGGTGTTCGTTACAGGGTTAACTGCAAGGCGACTTTGGGCAACTTCGTGTCTTAGAAGCTGAAGTTCCTGGCGAAGCTGGAAAACTTCAGCTGTTCTCTCTGCCAATTCCGCCGCCTGGTCATTATTGATCTTAACATCTTCCATTTTTTTCAGCTCGTAACTGCTCATTTTGAGCGCACAGATGGCGAATACGCTGGTCGTACACCATAAAGGAGTGGCAAAGAGATAGTAGACTGCTCTACCTCAAAATGCCTCGGTCCGCGTCTTTAGAGGGCGTTTGGCGCCTTCTCTATCTTAAACATGGAAAACATTTTCAAGAAAACCTTTTTTTTCGACGATCTCTTCTGATGACACGAGCGAAATGATTGTTGTTAAGTGACAATAGCGAAATGATCGTTGTCGAGTGCACGCGTCTCTATAGCCATTTACTCCATAAGCATGACAACAAGAAAACAATTGTGTCAACTGAGCGCGAATTTCAAAGACGCTCAGCTGCGCTCAAAACATGTTATAGGCCGGTAACTTAACTTTTGACGATTAAGAAACAAAGACGAGAAAACAATACACAACTGATCACGAAAGTGTTGTAAGTTATGAATACTCTAGTGGAACTAATGCACTGAAAGTGTTTCGTAACTAAATTCCCCAAGAACCCTGATACAATTTCTTAGATTGACCACTTATAATCTGCAATATGTTTGCGAAGAGTTAAAATCGATTAGTTTGAATTGGGGAAGTAACAGTAGTAATAGCGCAACAATTGTGTTTTTAAATAACACGAAAGACGCTTTTGTTTTCTTATACTTTTAAGACATTCAATAATTTTATCATGACAATTTAACCCTCCCAACAATTTACTGATATTTCGAATATAATTGATAGCAGCGGCAGTTCTTCGCTGTAGGTAAGCTACTTTCCCCGCAGCGGATTCGGCTTATCAGCTGGCTTATTGCAAAGCATTAAACAGACCAGAAAATAGGCTTATTACTTCGCTTCACTTTTGAGTTTCTTTTCCGATGACTGGGTTTTGCTTGTAGTTGTTTTTCGCCTTTCCATTTGTATTTAAAAGTACAAACCCTAGCCCATTTAGCGTACTTCTGAACGTTGACATTCGCCAGCCCGCGCTTCATGTTACAAAGTTTCCCTTCCGTACCCCCGGTAAAATTGTCTTTGTTCTGAGCGACATTTCCCTTACCCTACCCCGAGAATTGTGATATTATCAACATCTGGTAGTCAACGAATATTTTGAATCTCGCGCTCGGAAATTAGCTTAGCGTCGGTTCTTTCAAACCTTTGTTCCAGAAACAATAGAGCCTCTAAGCTGCAAACAATTAAAATGCCTCTGAAAGGAAGGTAATCCAGTAGAGTTGACCTGGTCAGCCTAGTGGAAGACAGTGGCAACTGCTGCAATCTTTGCAGCACGTGATTTTTTTTAATTATCTGCATGGTACAAGTATTTTTTATGTTATCTGAACATTGTTAATATTTCTGAATATTTTTAAATTTTAATGCATAGTTTATCGGCTATATTGTCACTTATTATGATACTGTACATAGTTTTTTCTATTAATTTAGTAATAGTAGGTGTCCCCAATTAGCTCTATGAGCTAAATACATTGACACGGTAATAAAGATTTTATTATTATTATTACCCAAAATTAAACACAAAGTTTGATATGGGTAAAGGATATTGAATGTTCGTAAAGGATAAGGATCAAGATGGATATAATTAACCACTTTCTACTTGGAGAAATACTCAAAGAAATGAAATAATTGTAGCTCATCCATCTTCCGTAGAATTACCGTGGTATTTTGACCAATTTCGCTTATAAAACTTTACGCCTCTTTAATATTCTTTGCGCATCTTTACTCACTGTTCTTTACCAACCTTTAACATTCTTAAACATTCTTTATGTACAACCAATCTTTACGTGCCGTTAATTCTCTTTACAAATCTTTAGCGTTCTTCAACGACCCTTAACTTTCCATTCGCACAATCAGTCTGTACGTGCTTTTAATTCTCTTTCCGCATCCGTATTCTGTCTTTTATACCGGTTCCAAACTTTCTGTTCGCATAAACTGGTAATAAAGGCCACAGCAAGAGATTCTTAAACGCTGCTCTTACATTTACCATCAAGTCTACTTGATATCTTCCTAATTGCCTGATGAATGTGGCGAGCTGTTCGCTGCTTTGTTTTTTCCAACTTTTTTTTGGTTGTCTTACTGTTAGCTCTCAGTGTATTTCCATTGCCAAATGCCATTTATAGCTAGCCTACTTTTGTTTCCTGTTTTCTTTTTGTATGTTTATATGTAACCTATCTCTCCACAGAAATCAACGCGACTTTCAAGACGGTTTGCCCTTGATTACTTTGAATAATTGTGCCCAGCCTAGTTTTTCCGCGGGAAATGAAACCAAGATTGACAGGCTCCAAAGTAAACCGTCTGTCCAGCAAGAGGGTGTATATACCGCACTATGTCCTCAGTCAATGATGGTAATTATACATAAAATGGAACGAAATTATCCAATGTGATCCAAATGCGATTTTTGAAAAACAACAAATTGAATTAAAATTTCCTAATCAGTAAAACTGTGTTTCGCAGACGCCTGAAGAGGATGGTTCACGAACGTACGCGTCGCTTGATGAATCTACAAGAGAAGCCAAAGACATTGAATTGGAGAATTTAATACCAGCTCATAGGTATGTTAATACTTCACCATCAGAAAAAAAACATGTCAAAAGCTATGGTGGATTGTTTGTTAGAAATTTAGCGTTAACCCAGGATTAGAAAGCTGAAGTAAACCAAGTGTTCAGAGCACTTAGATTTTGGGAGGAGTTCATTTCATAGGTGGCAATCGAGTCTACAGTTTTTCCTCCCTGTTAAACAATCTACGTACAGTTGAAATTCCCGATGAAATAATTTCTTAAATTAATAAACAGCTAACCTCTTTTCTTTTGTTTGTTTTTTTATTTATTTATTTAGGCTCCGTAAACCGTTTGTCCAACGGGAGGGTGCATATACAGCACTGTGTCCAGAGCCAATGATGGTAATGAATTTAAATTACTTAATATGATCCCCAAAAGATTTTTCAATATAAGATTACAAAAAATGGAATGCAAAAAATTGCGATACGTCTAAGTGTTTTCAAACTACTCAGCTATATCTATCTATCTATCTATCTATCTATCTATCTATCTATCTATCTATCTATCTATCTATCTATCTATCTATCTATCTATTGCTCTATATATCTATTTAAACATCGCAATTTCTCATGTGAAAAATCACATTATTGCTAGTTAGAAGGATTTCATTTGGAAATAGGCATTACGTTTCAGAACCACTTGTCTAAACCTTTAGCCGTATCTATGTCAAAGATTGGAGTTTATATCATCAGAAGATGTAGTAAATTGATTGCTTGATGGTAAGCACAATATGTCACAAAGACCTGAATAGAAATTTCAATTAACTACATACATGTTTTACACGATCAGGAGAAAATGATATTTACTCTTGACATGATCTTATTATCGCTGGGTTGCGTTTATGGTGTCGTTCAATTTTGTTTCTTGACAATGGAGAGTTTAGTCAAGCAAACAGCAATTTTCAAAGGAATTGAGAGCACAGTTGGAGTCGATAAACCTTGTCTGTAAAGTAGATAAAACCATCAGTTTTCTCACAAATAAAACTGGATATTTGCAGGCTCCAGAAGGTGAGGGTTCTCGAACTTACACATCCACAGTGGAAGACGGCGACGTTGAATATGTGAATCAAATACCTAATCCTGAATATGTGAACCAGATACCTACTCCTGAGTATGTTAATGCTTGAGTGAGGTGTTCGCGAGACGGCTGGCACTAATTTAGGATTATAAAGCTGAAGTAAACGACGTAATGATAGTACTTGTCCCAGCAAGACGACAAAAGAAAAACACGAATTTCCGTTGGGTTAATTTAATCGTGGTTTGAGAAACCCACAGTAAATGGACTCTAAACTATGCCAATTTGTCGTCTAAACAATCTTCTTTGTTCACGCATGCTGCGCCTGATGATGTGGAACTCGCTGTTATTACTGCTTGGAACTTGTAGCAGATTCGCCATCAAAAACAAAATTTTAAAATTAAAAAGAATAATACTGATAACAATAATAATAATAGAAACAGTAATAAAAATAGCAATAACAATAATGATAAAAGCATGAAAATAAAGGAGAAAGCAAACCAAGGCATTTCTTTAATGGTAATATAGCTATGAAAATTTGTAATTTATTATCATTAAGTATGTTTTCAAAATGAAATGTTGCGAGCGTAAAAAAACATTACATACCAGTTAAGTTCCATAGTACAGTGAATGCTTTGCCCGAAGTAATAAAAGAAATTAAAAATAAAAAAAAAAAAACATCAGCTTCTTCGTAACACTATAATCACTGGTGGAGAAAAAAATTACAGCAAGGCGAGGCAACTGTATCTGCATACGCGCATATGTTACGTGATCGGTGAAGGAGCTCGCCTCCTCGTGCGACTACGAGGCTTTTTTTTCCGGATTAAAAAAAAAGAGAAGGCTTTGAGTCGATTGTTATTTCACTTATTCTGTATTATGTAGTTAGTGGTAATTATTCGATAGGACTTTGCTTCGAGGTTTTTTTCGCTCTGTCTTGGAAAACGCCATAACAAAGATGAATGAATAAGCATTTTGTTTTCATTTAATCAACTAATACAACAGCCCTCTATTTATCTTATACACATTGTCGTGTTGTATAACATTTAGGCAAATTGCCTTACAGGACGTTAGTACGTTCCCGTATGGTGCGTCCTTACAGGATCCATACTTAGAGGACGATTTAGTCTGTGTAAAAAAATTTAAATAAATAGATGACTGAAATAACGTAAGTGTTTGGAACTTTGTTTATCAAATTTACATGCGAATCGTGGTAATTACTTATCCGTACAGAAAGATTCCCTTGATGGGTTCCGGTGCTCGTGTTTACATTCCATCGATATGATTTTTGTTAAAGTGACTGAGTAAATACTTTCAACAAGAAATCAAAATACAAAGATATAAATTTGAATGATCAAACTGTGTTGGCAGGGCCATTAGCAGATCGCTTCAAAATGAATGCGAAACTAACCTCTGTTAATATCCATCGAGCTATCTGAAAGACCACAAGCAATATGCACATAAGTTCATACATAAATAATAGAGAGACAAAAGAACCTTGCGTTGAATTTTTTTCCTTAATTGTGGCGTTGGGTTTTCTAGACAGTGCCTGACCCTGACGACCTCAATCCGTCGACAAAGCTTTTCGAGAACATTCCAAAAATATCCAACGCATTACACCCTGCTTATTCGAAAGAAACCGGAACACTTTGCCTCTCGTCTAAAGCTAAAAGAAAAGCTGACAGAAGGAGTTTGCGTTGTTTCATCATTCAAAATTTCTCTTTTTCTTATTTTCATTTTCTGGCAAATTCAACTTCCTTTTAATTTACTTTAAAGCTTCACTGAGGCGGGATCTCTTGTCAAACTTCCGTTGATTCCTCCCACGTCACACGTTGAGTGACCATAAATATCTTAATTGGTCGGCCGAGTGTAACTTTCATTTTCGTGGCGTTTCAAACTTTCTCATCCAAAACGTAAGCCTAGAACGATGACTTTCGCGAGGATACATGTATGGTTCGTGCTTGCAATTGGTTTGTTGCCGCCGAGAACTGGTAAGTGAAATAGAATTGAAAATAATCCTTGACTTCACGAGTTTTGTTGATGTACGTACGTGATTGATACTTAAGATCAAATCTAATATCTTACGCATCCAACGCTTTCAATTGCGAAACTCACCACCAAATGACTTGCTCGCATAAAAAAAATGATTGGTGACTTATGTTTTGATTGTTTTTAAGGAAGAATTATCTCGCAGTTTACCTAAACACACTTCACGTAACACAACAATGATCGTTTGGATTGAAAAGGAAGTAGCGGCCTCCATTAGGGCAATAGATCCATATATTTTGATCCGTTGTACCGTGTTTGCTATAAGTACGACTTTCTCAAATTTGGAACTGTGAACAGCTTTCATTTAGTTGTCGCTATGAAGCAGTACGTCTCAAGTACATCGCAACAGCTTGCTTTATTGTTTTAAAAGATGTCCTGCAACGATCCTTGTCAAAGATGGCGTGACTTATTTGCCATCGATCAAATGTGACATAAAAATTTAATCTATTTCAATGGCGAATTTTTACAATGAAAATGACTCACATACGTAGATGTTATTGATTTACTGCATTTTGACTGTTAGGAAAGAAGACTTTTCACGCAGTTTGCCTTAAGACAGTGCAAGCTGTACAACGATTGTCGATTGAAATGAAAAGGAAACACATGCATTTTTGATCAAATCCAACGTGTCATCCAGCAAACTCGACCAGCTTTCATTTAGTTGTCCCTATGAAGCGGGCGCCAAGAAAATCTGGATCGGACCGGATCGAACACGGACCGGATCAGGATCCGATCACAGATCATGGATCGGATCATGTTAAATAAAATTAGAAATTGTGCGTGACAAGCCAAAATATAGTCTGCGTGACATAATCGAGCGCAGGCCCCACTGGAATTAAAAACCTCGCGGATCGGATCACGGATCAAGAGAGGAGAGCTTCTAAAATTGAAACAATCAAATCATGTACAAAATAATAAAGAGTTTAAAAAAAGGGGTGTGAAAAAATTTAAATGATTTCAATGAAAATTAGAGATGCTACTTAATAAGCCAAAATAGAGTTTGTGTGACGTAATGGAGCGCACATCCATTTGAATGTTTTGCTTTTATTATTTTTTTTTTTTTTTTTGCCCCAAAATTCCATGTAGTCATTTTCACCGCTGTGTTGAGGAGTGTTGTGAAGTGCCGCCATGGACAAAGGCAAGAGAGATCAAGGTACATATCATTCTTCAATCAGGATGCTAGCATTGAGATTTTCGGTTTTGCGGTTTAGGCTATTTTTAGATTGATTTTCGGTTTTTGTGCCAAAAAAACTTTAGTTTTTCGGTTTTGCTGTTCATTTGGGTTTGCGGATTTTACGCGGTTTAGCATTTGGTTTTCGGTTTTCGTCAAAAATACAAAGAGGTTTCCGGGATTTTTTTCGATTTGTCTCGATCTGAGCGGCAATTAAGCTCCTCCACTGATCTCTAACAGCTGCGAAACGCAAATGTTATTGAGAGGAATGCAAAACAAACCAATTGTCACTGAAATAACTTCTCGTTGGTGAAATTTCGTAGCGTTCTGTGGGAGGTCACGCGTCTTAGCACTCTGGTCGATCAGTTTGCGAACTATGGCTTACAACGAGCCTCACGAACCGGAAACGGAAGAAGCTCAAGGACTTTAAGAAGCAGCTGTGGATTGTGTCGCGTTTTTCTTAACTGACTGGTGAAATGATACAAATCTCTCGCTTACCTTGGTTCACGGTGGCACTACACAACACTCCACGTAGTCTTGTCCATCAGCGCGTAGTTAGTAAAGCAATAATGGTGCAAAGCATTATAAATGACACAGCTCTAGAATATAAGACTTCGCGTTTTGTTCGTCGCTTCAATTTAACTAGTTACAACCTTAGAGAGAATGAATACAAGCTCGCTGTTGCACAACCCCGCGCTGAATTTTATAAAAGAAATCCTTCCTATAGCGGATATGTGTTATGGAACAGCGTTCCTCTGGAGGTGCGGTAATTGACATCCCCTACTATATTCAAGGGAAAATTAAGGGACCTGAATTTCGATTCAGTGAAACAATTTAATTAGCGATATGTTATATTTACACACGGCCTCCTTGAAAAGCAGGTGTTTTCTTTTCGTCTTCATTATTTTAGTTTTTATCTTAGATTCTAGTTTAGTTAGGCAGTCGTTTTTTTCTATTTGAATGTAAATGTACCTGAAGGAAATACAGTGTATAAATAAAGTTACCTTTCACAGCCGTGAAAGTGGCTACAGAAAACAGAAACAAAAAAACAAAAACAAAAACAAAATGGAAAATCTCCCAGTGGTTCCTGCGCTTCATTATGTCACGCAGACTTTTTGTTTTCTTTTGGCTTGTCGTGCAAAATTTATAATTTCAATTTACATTACCCGATCTGTGATCCGGTCCGTGATCCAGTCCGTGATCTGGTCCGTGATCTGGTCCGTGATCCGGTCCGTGATCCGGTCCGTGATCCGGTCCGTGATCCGGTCCGTGATCCGGTCCGTGATCCGGTCCGTGATCCGGTCCGTGATCCGGTCCGTGATCCGATCCGATCCGTGATCAGGCCCGTGATCCGATCCGGTCCGATCCAGATTTTGTCGAAGTCGCTTTGAAGATAAATGTCTCATGCTTCTCACGACATCACGACAGCTTGGTTAACATGGGTTAAGAAGGAAGGTTTAATGGATAAATTCGCAGTTTTGATTTTTATCATAATCATCTTTGCAAAGCTTACCTTTTTTGACGAAAAGTATGTAAATTAGAAAGATTTGAGGAAGTATTGAATGGTACAATTAATTGTTATCGCCTACTTTGTTAGCGGACGTTTATCTAATGTGGTTGTCTCGAACCTAGACTTTCCAAAGCCAGGCGGTTGTAAAACCCAACTATCAGTTACACGGTAGGGTCTAGGTATGAGATTATTGGCGTGTGTATGGCGTGAGGTTGTGCTATCGCCGCGATTCTTCTGCTATCCCCTCTAAATCTAAATAACCGAGGTCTTATTCAGACTGATGATCTTTTTCCAATTACTTAGTCTTGCTTAAGACTACAAATAATTAACGAACGAAAAATGGATAAAAACATGGATAAATGACTACGTAATTACCTTATTGATCAATGCGTGAATAATAATGGTGATCACCCTCTAACAAGTTACGTGTTCGGTTATAATGCTTGGCTTCAGAAAGTTCAATCTGTAATCCATTCTCACACACTCCCCTCCCTCCCCCTCCTGTTGTTGATTATTGACAGAGCTTAAAACAACATATATCCAATTTGTTTTGTTTTTGTTTCTATGTAGATGGAGAGAGGCTGTGTTCGTGCTATAACTTTAATAACAAGTCAAGTGGTTACGCGTGGCCACAAGCAAATGCTTACTGTAAATACAACAAAAAACACCTCGTGGTGATGGAAACAGAGCAGGAATGGGAATTTATCAAAAATGCGATTCAAAACCGAGGAGGCAGTAGATATGGTGAATGGTTTATTGGTTTGGAGATGAATATAATAACAAACAATTGGACTTGGGTCAATGGCAAATCTCTGACTATTGACAAATGGTTAAAGTCATATCCTGATCCAAATGACTTTTACGGGATGATTCACAAGGAATTTCCAGCTGGAATTAAAGGATCTTTTAGCACTTTTGGAGGAGCCATACAAAGAGGATGGAATTGCGAGAAAGAATCAGGTATTGATCAGGACCAGATAAAAGAAACGATTTTAGCTTTATCATAAATTATTATCATGCATGAATCTGAATTAGCTACGGACTGCTTTTCCCCTCCCTTTCCCACCCCTTATCATTCCCTTTCCCACCCCTTATCTTTCCCTTTCCCACCCCTTATATTTCCCTTTCCCACCCCTTATCTTTTCCTTTCCCACCCCTTATCTTTCCCTTTCCCACCGCTTATCTTTCCCTTTCCCACCGCTTATCTTTCCCTTTCCCACCCCTTATCTTTCCCTTTTCCACCCCTTATCTTTCCCTTTCCCGCCTCTTATCTTTCCCTTTACCATCCCTTATCATTCCCTTTCCCACCCCTTATCTTTCCCTTTCCCACCCCTTATCTTTCCCTTTGCCACCCCTTATCTTTCCCTTTCCCACCCCTTATCTTTCCATTTCCCACCCCTTATCTATTCCTTTCCCACCCCTCATCTTTCCTTTTCCCACCCCTTATCTTTCCCTTTCCCACCCATTATCTTTCCCTTTCCCACCCCTCATCTTTCCCTTTCCCACCCCTTATCTTTCCCTTTCCCACCCCTTATCTTTCCCTTTCCCACCCCTTATCTTTCCCTTTCCCACCTCTTATCTTTCCCATTCCCACCCCTTATCTTTCTTTTTCCCACCTTGCCTCTTCCGGAACCCGCCCATTGCGACCACCTCGTACTGAAGGCTTATCATGTTCAGGGGAAAAGTTCCCGTAATACCAGCCTCTTTAAAAAAGCTCTATAGATAAATTATAAGAGAACCCCTTAGAAATCTATCGATTAGTAGCTATGGCTAAACCTACAAACAATAAATTCTCACCTAATCGCAATGCTACCCCCCAAATGTCTAGCTAGTGACAGTGTCAATTGTCATGTTCCTTTAACAGACAATTGTCAAGGAGACTGTTTCGTACATCCTGTTCCGCAAAGCACTAGTCCTCCTGGAACAAAAGCTTTTACTACGAAAGTCAGGACGTCAACAGAACAGGATATCACTGATGTATCAGGTTAATTTAATGTAAAAGAGCAACTTTCATGAAGTAATCGAAGTTTGTATGTTTCGTTTTGAAATTTGGAAAACAAACCGAAACGGTCTCTATTTGTCTCTCTTTTTTCATTGTTTGGCTCGTCTTTTTGTCTGTTTTTTTATTTATCTGAGGAAAAAAGATTTGACCCCCCAGTGGTTTTCCTTTTTTGTATGTTTTATCTTTGTGTCTTAAGCTAAAATCAATATTAAAAGCCAGGATCACTACCTAGGTTTAACTATATCATGATTTATGTGCATGTGAACAAAACTTTTAATACATTGATTTAAAATTTAGGGTCTTTAACAATTGTCTCCATCCTTACCACGACGAAATCAACAGACAGAGCGAAATCAACAGACACCCCTACCACAGCGGATGACAAGAGCAGTTCTTCCCCCACAGTAATGATAGTGGGCGCATCTTTAGCAGCAGTGCTCTTCGTAGCGTTGATCATTTTCATCATAGTCATTTTATTAAGACGAAAGAAACGTCAGGGAAAAGGTGAAGAGTCTCTACATGTTGTAAAGATGAAACTGTTATTATTTCCCATATGAAAATAGTTTCTAATGATATAGTGGTTCAAATATCATTCATGAACCGAAACCTTGAACTAACCTTCTCTCTCTCAGAGACTATAATTTTGGCTGCGAAAATAGAACTGGAGACTAACCACACTGTATAACTGAAGATTAAACAAGCCTTTTTTGTTTCTTTTATGTTTGTTGTTGTTGTTGTTGTTTTCTTTTCTCAGGTAAATGTTATTGTTCCTTGGTTTCCAGATAATATTTATTGTATTTACTTTTTTTATTGAATCCCTGGCTTACATATGCTACATAGGTCAAATATTATAGGGGTTCCTCTATGAGGTACATGTATCTCTGGAATGGTTTCATCATAAAAGTTGCAGAACTAGTCTCATTAATTGCCTTTAACTTCCCAGCCGTTCTTTCCTTTTTTGACGTCGTGCTTATAAGCAATGTTGAATTGAAAACCAGCTTTTATTACATAATAACTAGTTTGGGAAATGTTTAAAAAGAAGTTTCCCAATGATCATAAGTAAAAAGGAAAAAAAAAAACTAGGCTGCACTTGCTTGTCCATAATTTCAGAAACATATTTGTTGTTGTTGTTGTTGTAGCCACTGTTGTTGTCTGCTGAGAAAAAAGAAAACGGTTATCTTTTATTTTTATTTATTATTATTATTTTTAATGCACTGTTAACCATGGCGATGTTTAGTTTGATAAATAGTTTGTTTGTTTGATTTAAAGATACAGAGAGTGCACTGCCCAACGAATCTTTACCGAAGATGTCAGCGCCGAAAAAGTTAGTATTTATCTTTGCTTCGTTTTTATGTTTATTTGTTTATTTGTTTGTATGTTTGTTTATGCTTTTGGGGGTACTTTTTGAGTTTCTTACAACAGATCATTATCAAATGATAAAACCAACCAGCACTCATTGAATTTGTATAGGGTAAGGTAAGTCAGCATACTATTGCTGGAAATCCTACCCTCTTAGTATAGCATGGAGCAATTACAATTATTGATACTTCTCCCTTCCTTAGAGAGAATCCACTCCATAGCAGGATTACCCCCTCCCCCTCCCCCTCCCCCTCCCCCTCCCCCAATCGTTATATTTTGTCATGTAACTTTGTGTCCCTGTTAAACATAGTGTCTGTGTACAAATCAATACTCCTGGGTGGGGAGGGACACTGCAAGGAACTTTGCCTATTGTTATGCTTTAAATTTTTTAAGACAATGAGCCTTTTGTTGTCCGGCCTTAGGGATTTTTCCGTCCGGTTTCGCGAAATTATACTCGAATCGAATCGGATTCAGTCGGCAAATTGTCGGTGATGACATTTTTTCCCAACGGTAGCCTACTTTGGAAATCAAAGACAAACCAAAAGGGGGTGGGTCAGTAAATTTCAAGAGTGCGCCAACTGCTTTGTCTAAACTTTTGTTATACCGCGCGCGCATGTTTCGGCCTTACTCAGCCTAACTGTCTTTACTTTTATTTTAGTCGTCAAGTAAAATATACAATACTTAGAATACAGCTTGTTGTATTATATCCGTGTAAGTTTATGTTTTAGCTCATGTTTTAGCAAGCAAGCGGCGGTGAGTAGCTGGAAGCAATGAGAACGGGCGGCTGCTATGCATTATCTCAGTTTAATATGCCTAATGCGTTATGATTCTTTGAAAATGACTTCTGTTTAAATTTACTTCGTACATGGCCTAATAATTATTTAACAAATTGCGCCTGGACCAACGTCGATCGGCAAGAAGACTATTTTGTCTTTTGCACCTTTTCACGTTTAAATGATTTCGCTTTTCGCTAATTGTTCCACTGCTAACAGAAGAAAAGAAAAAAAAAGAAAAGAAAAAAAATAGAATGAAGACACACTGCTCGATGTCGAGAGTGCGTGAAAAGGCGGGTTTACTTAGATTATTGTCAGGCCTCGAGGTTTTTTTTTTTTTTGGTCTATTGAAGCAAATAAACATCGCTGTTGAAGGCAAAACAAAAGGTGCGATTTTCGCACCTTTTTCCGTTTCAGTGATTTTATTCTCCGGTTAGCCAAAACTTCTAAAACAAAAATCTTTATCGTCGCATTAGGTGAGGGAAAAAATAGTGTGACTGGTTTGAAATTGCTTGCGCAAACCTTTCCTCGGTATTCCTTTTTTTCGTGACAACTCCCTACCTCGCGCGCGCTCACGTTTGTCGCAGATTTGTTTTTATCCATGTCCACGCGACGCCGCTCAGGGGGCGGGCCATTCACTAATTTGGGGTATTGCTCTCTGGTTGAAAAGCTCATAAATTTTATCAATGATACTTGCATATAAAAGCCTCGTAAACACAAGTCATAATCACTTTAGACAATCCCTGATTGAGAGAACAGCTAAGAAATATGAGTAAATGAAGATTTAGATATATGAAAATTCACATATTTGCACTGCGGTGGAAAGATGAAATTAGAAGATCCTCGCAGCTAAGAACACTACTGAAACTAGTAGTTGTAAGTAGGACCTGAAAAAATTTCAGGCCCGTACGGGATTTGAACCCATGACCTCTGCGATACCGGTGCAGCGCTCTACCAATTGAGCTAACAAGCCAACTGGGAGCTGGTCAATGAATTGGGTACAAATAAACATCCGAGTGAATGAAGATTTAGATATATGAAAATTCACATATTTGCGCTGCGGTGGAAAGATGAAATTAGAAGATCCTCGCAGCTAAGAACACTACTGAAACTAGTAGTTGTAAGTAGGACCTGAAAAAATTTCAGGTCCGTACGGGATTTGAACCCATGACCTCTGCGATACCGGTGCAGCGCTCTACCAATTGAGCTAACAAGCCAACTGGGAGCTGGTCAATGAATTGGGTACAAATAAACATCCGAGTGAATGAAGGTTTAGATATATGAAAATTTACATATTTGCACTGCGGTGGAAAGATGAAATTAGAAAATCCTCGCAGCTAAGAACACTACAGAAACTAGTAGTTGTAAGTAGGATCTCGGATGTTTATTTGTACCCAATTCATTGACCAGCTCCCAGTTGGCTTGTTAGCTCAATAGGTAGAGCGCTGCACCGGTATCGTAGAGGTCATGGGTTCAAATCCCGTACGGGCCTGAAATTTTTTCAGGTCCTACTTACAACTACTAGTTTCAGTAGTGTTCTTAGCTGCGAGGATCTTCTAATTTCAAATATGAGTAAGTTTTTATGAAGTATTGAAAGTGCTCGATAAGCGTACGGACGCTCACGGTCGCCTTCAGTACCTCGTCCGCTGGTGTGGCTATGGAAAGAAGTACGATAGCTGGGTGGATGAAATGGATAAAATCCAGCGCCTAAAACAAGTGTTTAGGACACGCCATCAAGGAACTCCAGGCTTGCTGCAGACCTTGGTTGTGTTAGTTGCAGAGAAGCTGAACATGAAAAAAACCGCCAACAACCAACATCGTGAGACGTGCGTCCGTTACCATGCCGATGGATACCGATAACTTCTTTCCGCGCCAAATCTCTTGCGAGGGACGAGGTTTTCTGTGCCCATTCACGAGCTTGACGCCATAATGCCTGCCGGATGGTCGTTAAACACTTTCAAAACCTCCTCGACTTGTCGGTTGCAGCCCGGAAAGCCTGTCGAGATTGCTCTTTTAGAGCGCAAAAAAGTGTTTTTTGCTCATTCGGGCTGTTTGCGCTGTCAAGGTGGGAATGGAGCCCCCGTCGCTTGCAATGACATGGTGCGGTGTTTGGTTCAACTCTTTTAAAGGTCTCATTCTACCGTGAGCGGAACAAGCAAGCCGAGCGAAAGCCCAAGGAGCGCACGAGACTAACCTGGGCGAAACCAAGATCAGCGGCGAGGTCGCCAACAGTGACCTACCGCTGGGTAGTCACTTAAACAAACGGCTCCTTTTAAGGAGCCACCAGATATAAGAAAGCAATGACCAACTCGAATGTGTGATACTCTTTTATTTCTCTTTTCTGGCCCTTTTTTTTTTCATTATTTGCCTCAAAAAAAGATCAGCATTCAAGCCACTTCGATTCGAACCGAAAGTTCCATACGCCTCACTTTTAGATCGCGCTGATTGTGTGCATCCCTGGGGTGGGATCACTCAAATAATCATACTTAGAAGGGATTTATTCAATTATCTTTCACCCAGTCGCCCTTTTGAACTAGCCTCGCGTCTTGCCAAGATTGCTAATAAGCCTTGAACCTGATAGCGTGTTCTGGACAACGTTCTTTTCATTTTTGCCTCAAAATTATGCAACACCGGAACCTGGTAATTTGACACCGATACCAGTACCAGTTTATCAATCATGGAGGAAGCAGGGCACGAGGCTTGGTAAGTGAGAATTAAATGCACCCATATTAAGTACTTCTGCCAGCGACCTATTCGCGTTTGTAAACACGAAAGTATTTCTTAGTCAAACAGCACACCGTAGCTCACAGTAAAAGCTAGTAAATCCGCCGGTGGTTCATTGAAATAAGCCACATTTATTCTCGCTAAAATAGCTGACAATTTCAACTTGACGGATTACACACAATAACAAAAAGTATTTAGTCTAGATTTTGATGTCCTCGTTTGACTGTTTTTTATCAAAGTATCTCATATTCTTGAATGGTGATAAGTAGTATTCGGTTGTGGAGAAAAGTAGCAGAAAAGCAAGGAGTTTGAAAGGATAAATCGAGTCTGTAAACCAAACTCATCACTGAATTTTATCTTACTTTATTAGTGAGATATTTCCTGTTCCAGGAAGTTTTGGACTTAGTGGACTGAATCAAAGTAAAATACTACTCTAAACCCTAAGTAAATGGCATAATTTGATAAAAATGTTGAAAATTAGACAAGGTAATTGATAAGATTTATTAATTTATCAAATTATTTCTGAATTCACAGGAGTTAAGAGAGAAAGGGATTCAACAGGTAACTAAAAAAAATAATTTGCAAAGTGGAGTTTGAACATTTTAAAAAATAGAAGAAATTTGAGTATTCAATTTAACATACTACTTTTTTTCAATTATTTCAATTAGAAGAAGAAAGACAATTAACATGGGGATGGGGATTCGTTGGTGGCCCCATCACCATAGAAGAAGACCCGGAGGGTCAGAGCGATTTTAATAGTGGTTATCATTCCGCTGAAACTGAGATCATTTCAGATTCAGAAGATGATCTATTCTTTTTAGATGGTGAGTTAGCAGCCACTTATCATTGTAAATAAATTATAAAGTTCAGGATCAAGGCAATTACATTTACAGAAGTGTTACCCAGTGGCCGGGATAATGAAGAGAGAGGAGAGGAAGTGGACGAGGAGGAAGTGGGAGAGATTGAATACTGGAGCGAAAAGGAGTTGGGAGAAGAATGGGAGCAGTGGGAATTTGTAGAGGAATATGATGTGGAGGAGGACCAAGAGTACGAGGAAGATGAAGAGGAGGAGGACCAAGAGTACGAGGAAGATGAAGAGGAGGAGGAAGACGAAGAGGATGATAATGAGGAGGAGGGGGAGGAAGAAGAAGGCAAGGAGGAGGAGAAGGGAGAGGAGAAGGTGCCAGCGTTCCCATTGACCCGTGCGTGGTCTGTGTTACCAGACCACGCAATGCCAGCTTCATTCATGGCGACACAGGACACCAAGTTTGTTGTTTTGAATGCGCTTCAAGGTTGAAAAATGAAAAAAGAGAGATGTCCTGTGTGCCGGAAAAAAATCCAACTCGTCATTAAATTTTTTTTTTAGTGACAGTTAATTGTAAGGTAATTAGTATATGTAATTAGTATAATTACTCGGGTGATTATGGAAATGTACAGAAGTAAAAAGTAAGTAAAGTAGAAGTAAAAAATAAAAAGAAAAAAAATACAGTTGCTCTGACAATCCCTGAGCAAGTATACTTAAAAAATATTATTATTCTCCTCTGGCTCAGTAAATATTGTGGAATTATTGATCAGTCCGATATTATGTGTCGTCGTTCTAAAGAATATCCAACCCCCCCTTGAATTTCCAATTAAGCTTCATACACAATGTCGGATTATCACCTAAATTTTTCTGTTACACACATACTGCTTCAATTAATTGTAATTGTGTATGTATATAAATGATTTTATGTTTTTAATGGTGCCTACCTGAGCAGTATATTTTGAATTTTTTCCTCCTTTCTGTGATCCACGATGGAATGCCTGGGCTTGCCAGTAGTTCTTTTGTGGTACATGATATACCAATACTGAAAAAAGAGAGTAATATTAAATTTATTTATTTTTATACCACAAAGTTTCACTTAAAAGCTTCCTGCTTATATAATTAAATTAACTTTCAGGCCTATTAATTTATCTGCTAATAATAAATAGTAGATGCATTGTGAAATTATTATTTGAAATCATCATCATTACTTTCATCCAGGAAGACATTTGTTAAGAGTTAAATTTTTGTTGACGAACTGTGAATGTAGAGGGTGATTTCGTCATCATAGAACATTTCAAGAAATAGCTTTCCCCACTCCTGCACATATGTTTTAAAGCGCTGAGGCTCAAGGTAATCTGTATCATTATCTTGAACCTGTAACGCCCGCATCAAAGTCTGAAAACCCTACAGCAAGAAGCAAATGCAGATAACAATTAAGCATCATTATTTTTATTTCAGACGCTCTCACAAAGATTCTTTGCTGATAGCGTAAAAGGAATAAACAGCGACAGGTGAATATATTACTGAGTAATTACCAAGGAAATTTTGCAATGATACGTACCTCGATTGGTTTAAATTCTGCTGGTAAAATCTCTGCAGCATTTCGGAGGTAGTCTCCGATTGTTTTTCTCTTCAAAGACCGCACAGCCCTGTCCACGCCCAATAGCTTTTGCGGCTGATGTTAAATTTCACGGTGTTCGTTGCAGGGTTAACTGCAAGGCGACTTTGGGCAACTTCGTGTCTTAGAAGCTGAAGTTCCTGGTGAAGCTGGAAAACTTCAGCTGTTCTCTCTGCCAATTCCGCCACCTGGTCATTATTGATCTTAACATCTTCCATTTTTTCAGCTCGTAACTGCTCGTTTTGAGCGCGCAGATGGCGAATACGCTGGTCGTACACCTCAAGGAGTGGCAAAGAGATAGTAGACTGCTCTACCTCAAAATGCCTCGGTCCGCATCTTTAGAGGGCGTTTGGCGCCTTCTCTATCTTAAACATGGAAAATATTTTCAAGAAAACTTTTTTTTCGACGATCTCTTCTGATGACACGAGCGAAATGATTGTTGTTAAGTGACAATAGCGAAATGATCGTTGTCAAGTGCACGCGTCTCTATAACCATTTACTACATTAGCATGACAACAAGAAAACAATGGTGTCAACTGAGCGCGAATTTCAAAGACGCTCAGCTGCGCTCAAAACAAGTTATAGGCCGGTAACTTAACTTTTGACGATTAAGAAACAAAGACGAGAAAACAATACACAACTGATCATGAAAGCGTTGCAAGTTATGAATACTCAAGTGAAACTAATGCACTGAAAGTGTTTCGTAACTAAATTCCCCAAGAACTCTGTTACAATTTCTTAGATTGACTACTTATAATCTGCAATATGTTTGCGAAGAGTTAAAATCGATTAGTTTGAATTGGGGGAGTAACAGTAGTAATAGCGCAACAATTGTGTTTTTAAATAACACAAAAGACGCTTTTTTTTCTTATACTTTTAAGAAATTCAATAATTTTATCATGACAATTTAACCCTCCCAACAGTTTAATGATATTTCGAACATAATTGATAGCAGCGGCAGTTCTTCGCTGTAGGTAAGCTACTTTCCCCGCAGCGGATTCGGCTTATCAGCTGGCCTATTGCAAAGCATTAAACAGACCAGAAAATAGGCTTATTACTTCGCTTCACTTTTGAGTTTCTTTTCCGATGACTGGGTTTTGCTTGTAGTTGTTTTGCGCCTTTTCATTTGTATTTAAAAGTACAAACCCTAGCCCTTTTAGCGTGCTTCTGAACGTTGACATTCGCCGGTTTGCGTGAAGAAAAGAAATAACTTCTACAGCCCGTGCTTCATGTTACAAAGTTTCCCTTCCGTATCCCCGTTAAAATTGTCTTTGTTCTGAGCGACATTTCCCTTACCCTACCCCGAGAATTGTGATATTATCAACATCTGGTAGTCAACGAATATTTTGAATCTCGCGCTCGGAAATTAGCCTAGCGTCGGTTCTTTCAAACCTTTGTTCCAGAAACAATGGAGCCTCTAAGCTGCAAACAATTAAAATGCCTCTGAAAGGAAGGTAATCCAGTGCCATTGTCTACCCAAAATTAAACACAAAGTTTGATATGGGTAAAGGATATTGAATGTTCGTAAAGGATAAGGATCAAGATGGATATAATTAACCACTTTCTATTTGGAGAAATACTCAAAGAAATGAAATAATTATAGCTCATCCATCTTCCGTAGAATTACCGTGGTATTTTGACCAATTTCGCTTATAAAACTTTACGCCTCTTTAATATTCTTTGCGCATCTTTACTCACTGTTCTTTACCAACCTTTAACATTCTTAAACATTCTTTACGCACAACCAATTATCTTTACGTGCCGTTAATTCTCTTTACAAATCTTTAGCGTTCTTCAACGACCCTTAACTTTCCATTCGCACAATCAGTCTGTACGTGCTTTTCATTCTCTTTCCGCATCTGTATTCTGTCTTTTATACCGGTTCCAAACTTTCTGTTCGCATAAACTGGTAATAAAGGCCACAGCAAGAGATTCTTAAACGCTGCTCTTTCATTTACCATCAAGTCTACTTGATATCTTCCTAATTGCCTGATGAATGTGGCGAGCTGTTCGCTGCTTTGTTTTTTCGAACTTTTTTTTGGTTGTCTTACTGTTAGCTCTCAGTGTATTTCCATTGCCAAATGCCATTTATAGCTAGCCTACTTTTGTTTCCTGTTTTCTTTTTGCATGTTTATATGTAACCTCTCTCTCCACAGAAATCAACGCGACTTTCAAGACGGTTTGCCCTTGATTACTTTGAACAATTGTGCCCAGCCTAGTTTTTCCGCGGGAAATGAAACCAAGAATGACAGGCTCCAAAGTAAACCGTCTGTCCAGCAAGAGGGTGTATATACCGCACTATGTCCTCAGTCAATGATGGTAATTATGAAAATGGAACGAAATTATCCAATGTGATCCAAATGCGATTTTTGAAAAACAAAAAATTGAATTAAAATTTCCTAATCAGTAAAACTGTGTTTCACAGACCCCTGAAGAGGATGGTTCACGAACGTACGCGTCGCTTGATGAATCTACAAGAGAAGCCAAAGACATTGAATTTGAGAATTTAATACCAGCTCATGGGTATGTTAATACTTCACCATCAGAAAAAAAAATATGTCAAAAGCTATGGTGGATTGTTTGTTAGAAATTTAGCGTTAACCCAGGATTAGAAAGCTGAAGTAAACCAAGTGTTCAGAGCACTTAGATTTTGGGAGGAGTTCATTTCATAGGTGGCAATCGAGTCTACAGTTTTTCCTCCCTGTTAAACAATCTACGTACAGTTGAAATTCCCGATGAAATAATTTCTTAAATTAATAAACAGCTAACCTCTTTTCTTTTGTTTGTTTGTTTATTTATTTATTTAGGCTCCGCAAACCGTTTGTCCAACGGGAGGGTGCATATACAGCACTGTGTCCAGAGCCAATGATGGTAATGAATTTAAATTACTTAATATGATCTCCAAAAGATTTTTCAATATAAGATTACAAAAAAATGGAATGAAAAAATTGCGATACGTCTAAGTGTTTTCAAACTACTCAGCTATATCTATCTATCTATCTATTCCTCTATATATCTATTTAAACATCGCAATTTCTCATGTGAAAAATCACATTATTGCCAGTTAGAAGGATTTCATTTGGAAATAGGTATCACGTTTCAGAACCACTTGTCTAAACTCTTAGCCGTATCTATGTCAAAGATTGGAGTTTATATCATCAGAAGATGTAGTAAATTAATTGCTTGATGGTAAGCACAATATGTCACAAAGACCTGAATAGAAATTTCAATTAACTACATACATGTTTTACACGATCAGGAGAAAATGATATTTACTCTTGACATGATCTTATTATCGCTGGGTTGCGTTTATGGTGTCGTTCAATTTTGTTTCTTGACAATGGAGAGTTTAGTCAAGCAAACAGCAATTTTCAAAGGAATTGAGAGCACAGTTGGAGTCGATAAACCTTGTCTGTAAAGTAGATAAAACCATCAGTTTTCTCACAAATAAAACTGGATATTTGCAGGCTCCAGAAGGTGAGGGTTCTCGAACTTACACATCCACAGTGGAAGACGGCGACGTTGAATACGTGAATCAAATACCTAATCCTGAATATGTGAACCAGATACCTACTCCTGAGTATGTTAATGCTTGAGTGAGGTGTTCGCGAGACGGCTAGCACTAATTTAGGATTATAAAGCCGAAGTAAATGACGTAATGATAGTACTTGTCCCAGCAAGACCACATAAGAAAAACACGAATTTCCGTTGGGTTAATTTAATCGTGGTTTGAGAAACCCACAGTAAATGGACTCTAAATTATGCCAATTTGTCGTCTAAACAATCTTCTTTGTTCACGCATGCTGCGCCTGATGATGTGGAACTCGCTGTTATTACTGCTTGGAACTTGTAGCAGATTCGCCATCAAAAACAAAATTTTAAAATTAAAAAAAATAATACTGATAACAATAATAATAATAGAAACAGTAATAAAAATAGCAATAACAATAATGATAAAAGCATGAAAATAAAGGAGAAAGCAAACCAAGGTATTTCTTTAATGGTAATATAGCTATGAAAATTTGTAATTTATTATCATTAAGTATGTTTTCAAAATGAAATGTTGCGAGCGTAAAAAAAACATTACATACCAGTTAAGTTCCATAGTACAGTGAATGCTTTGCCCGAAGTAATAAAAGAAATTAAAAATAAAAATAAAAAAACATCAGCTTCTTCGTAACACTATAATCACTGGTGGAGAAAAAAATTACAGCAAGGCGAGGCAACTGTATCTGCATACGCGCATATGTTGCGTGATGGGTGAAGGAGCTCGCCTCCTCGTGCGACTACGAGGCTTTTTTTTCCGGATTAAAAAAAAAGAGAAGGCTTTGAGTCGATTGTTATTTTACTTATTCTGTATTACGTAGTTAGTGGTAATTATTCGATAGGACTTTGCTTCGAGGTTTTTTTCGCTCTGTCTTGGAAAACGCCATAACAAAGATGAATGAATTAGCATTTTGTTTTCATTTAATCAACCAATACAACAGCCCTCTATTTATCTTATACACATTGTCGTGTTGTATAACATTTAGGCAAATTGCCTTACAGGACGTTAGTACGTTCCCGTATGGTGCGTCCTTACAGGATCCATACTTAGAGGACGATTTAGTCTGTGTAAAAAAATTTAAATAAATAGATGACTGAAATAACGTAAGTGTTTGGAACTTTGTTTATCAAATTTACATGCGAATCGTGGTAATTACTCATCGGTACAGAAAGATTCCCTCGATGGTTTCCGGTCCTCGTGTTTACATTCCATCGATATGATTTTTGTTAAAGTGACTGAGGAAATACTTTCAAACAAGAAATCAAAATACAAGGATATAAATTTGAATGATCAAACTGTGTTGGCAGGGCCATTAGCAGATCGCTTCAAAATGAAAGCGAAACTAACCTCTGTTAATATCCATCGAGCTATCTGGAAGACCACAAGCAATATGCACATAAGTCCATACATGAATAATAGAGAGACAAAAGAATCTTGCGTTGAATTTTTTTCCTTAATTGTGGCGTTGGGTTTTCTAGACAGTGCCTGACCCTGACGACCTCAATCCGTCGACAAAGCTTTTCGAGAACATTCCAAAAATATTCAACGCATTACACCCTGCTTATTCGAAAGAAACCGGAACACTTTGCCTCTCGTCTAAAGCTAAAAGAGAAGCTGACAGAAGGAATTTGCGTTGTTTTATCATTCAAAATTTCTCTTTTTCATATTTTCATTTTCTGGTAAATTCAACTTCCTTTTAATTTACTTTAAAGTTTCTCTGAGGCGGGATCTCTTGTCAAACTTCCGTTGATTCCTCCCACGTCACACGTTGAGTGACCATAAATATCTTAATTGGTCGGCCGAGTTTAACTTTCACATTCGTGGCGTTTCAAACTTTCTCATCCAAAACATAAGCCTAGAACGATGACTTTCGCGAGAATACATGTATGGTTCGTGCTTGCAATTGGTTTGTTGCCGCCGAGAACTGGTAAGTGAAATAGAATTGAAAATAATGCTTGACTTCACGAGTTTTGTTGACGCACGTAGGTGATTGATACTTAAGATCAAATCTAATATCTTACGCATCCAATGCTTTAAATTGCGAAACTCACCACCAAATGACTTGCTCGCATAAAAAAATGATTGGTGACTTATGTTTTGATTGTTTTTAAAGAAGAATTACCTCATAGTTTACCTAAACACACTTCACGCTACACAACAATGATCGTTTGGATTGAAAAGGAAGTAGCGGCCTCCATTAGGGCAATAGATCCATATATTTTGATCCGTTGTACCGTGTTTGCTCTAAGTATGACTTTCTCGAATTTGGAACTGTGAACAGCTTTTATTTAGATGTCGCTATGAAGCAGTACGTCTCAAGTACATCGCAACAGCTTGCTTTACTGTTTTAAAAAATGTCGTGCAACGATCCTTG
This sequence comes from Pocillopora damicornis, assembly GCF_964200805.1. NCBI lineage: Eukaryota > Metazoa > Cnidaria > Anthozoa > Scleractinia > Pocilloporidae > Pocillopora > Pocillopora damicornis. Next base: position 5,011,807 of record NC_142682.1, on the reverse strand, counting down.
TCAAAGATGGCGTGACTTATTTGCCATCGATCAAATGTGACATAAAAATTTAATCTATTTCAAATCCGAATTTTTACAATTAAAATGACTTACATGCGCAGATATTATTTATTGTTAGGAAAGAAGACTTTTCACGCAGTTTGCCTTTACACAGTGCAAGCTGTACAACGATTGTCGATTGAAATGAAAAGGAAACACATGCATTTTTGATCAAATCCAACGTGTCATCCAGCAAACTCGACCAGCTTTCATTTAGTTGTCCCTATGAAGCGGGCGCCAAGAAAATCTGGATCGGACCGGATCGAATCACCGACCGGATCAGGATCCGATCACAGATCATGGATCGGATCATGTTAAATAAAATTAGAAATTGTGCGTGACAAGCCAAAATATAGTCTGCGTGACATAATCGAGCGCAGGCCCCACTGGAATTTTTTTTGAAGCACAAAAACCTCGCGGATCGGATCACGGATCAAAAAAGGAGAGCTTCTAAAATTGAAACAATCAAATCATGTACAAAATAATAAAGAGTTTAAAAAAAGGGGTGTGAAAAAGTTAAAATGATTTCAATGAAAATTAGAGATGCTACTTAATAAGCCAAAATAGAGTTTGTGTGACGTAGTGGAGCGCACACCCATTTGAATGTTTTGCTTTTATTATTATTATTTTCTCTTTTTTTTGCCCCAAAACTCCATGTAGTCATTTTCACCGCTGTGTTGAGGAGTGTTGTGAAGTGCCGCCATGGACAAAGGCAAGAGAGATCAAGGTACATATCATTCTTCAATCAGGATGCGAGCATTGAGATTTTCGGTTTTGCGGTTTAGGCTATTTTTTAGATTGATTTTCGGTTTTTGTGCCAAAAAAACTTTAGTTTTTCGGTTTTGCTGTTCATTTGGGTTTGCGGATTTTACGCGGTTTAGCATTTGGTTTTCGGTTTTCGTGAAAAATACAAACAGGTTTCCGGAATTCATATCAAACTCTTTCCTCAGCGCGATGAACATTTGTTTTTCTCGGTTCCAGGTGTACGCGGCCATGCACATGCTCTCCGTGGCGAATTTTCAAAATGGCGGACAGGCTAAATAGGGAAATAAAAAAAGCAAAGTGATTTTGCAACAAATACTTAACATAAACCCCCGTTAGAGAGGCGAATCCACGATAGAAAGATACAAAACTGTATGATATTGAGATCAGGGAGGTTGACAAAATCAACAAGAGAGGTTGAAAATTCATTACGTTGCATGGCTATAGCACATGCTTCGATGAATAGACACCCTTCAGGGCCGATAGAGGATCTGGATATTTTCCGTTTGTTCGCAGCGAAAAGCTGTTCATTCCCTCGGAAAATTCTCTAGAGGATAGAAAAGAATCGTTCCATGGCCAACTTGCTCGTGAAATAAAGAAAAAGCTTTGGTTTGGACAGCGAGAGGACCCTGATATAAACATAGGCCTTAATGTTGACCAAGATGTTTTCATGGAAAGTCTTGGGAGTGTTTTGCCTGGCGTTCTTCAAAGAGGGAAGATGGTTTACCAATTGGAGTCAAATAGGGTGCTTGATTCATATCTGGGGCTGAAGTGGGATGAAAGAATTTTAAATGTAGGTGAAGATTTTGCCTATGTAATTCCAGGAACTATTAAGTATTGGCTGGGACAAAGAAGTCCAATCATTGAATACAAGCTCATCGTTGAAGGTGTTCTTAAACCCTTTCATAACCTGCTGCCTCCAGGAACTGAATCCTGTTTTTCTTCAGAAACAGTTGTTTGAGGGCATCAACCCCTTTGTGAATTGTGGATCTGAAGAAATCTTTAGAAGCTCTATTATTGTATTTTTCCAAGCCTTGCTGTGTGTAATATGCTATGTTCTGATAAAGTGACAGGAACTCAGGAACATGATAACATAGTGCATACATGTAGGGAGTGACATCTTTTGCTTGGTAAACTTTGAGAAAGTGCTCAAACCATGATTTGATATTTCTTCGCAGTTCAAAAATACCCTCTTCAGATGTAAAATCTAGCCTCAAATCACCAATTATGTCCATAAATTTAGCCCAGATCACTTGTATGTCTTTGTTTTGACTGCAAAGAGGGACAAGCATAGGTCGGAATGTTTATATTCTGAAAGAGTTTCAACTTTTCTGGTTCGGTAAGATCTCTATATTCCAGCTTTTTGCTCTCTTTGTTGATTCTAAAATTAAAAGTGATTCCCATACTTTTGATAAATTCTTCATAACATGCCATGTGTTTATATTTATCCCTTGGGAGTCCATCAGAGGTTTTTTTTTTTTTTTCTCAATAGCATCACTTCTTCTCAGCTCTCTTATGAACAAGTCAATCAAAACATCTGAAATCCTCAGAAAAAAATGTAATGTATATATGATGACAAGGTCCATAGGTATAAAATCAAATAATGGTTGTGCCTTACAGTTTAATTTCCTTCCAGTGGAAAACCTTGCTATTTTTATTTGCTTGCTATTAATTGACCATGTTTTGCTTGTGTCCCACCGTTGCTCCCTGGGACACTTGCACCACACACAAGCATAATCCTCATTTGCCCTGCCTAAACCACATTACAGTGCTAAAAATTTCAAATATCCACGTAAAAAGTATTCAATTTTATAGGTGCAATTATTTGCACTTATCTCCTTTAAGTTTGACATTTCCATTCGAAGGTCTACTGGGCTGTCTCTCAGATTATCATGTCTCTGTAGTTTTTATAACAGCAAGTATATAATTTCCCTTCTCACCCATTGCCACATCCTTTTCATGGAGAATAGTGAAAGTGAAGTTGACAACTGTAAGCCCCTTTCCAATATTTGTACCATCACCACTAAGCTTGATCTTAATAGTTTCTCCATCATTGATTTCTCCATTCTTCTGAAGCCTAACAATGTGCTTTTGCAAGCTTTCTGCAAATCCTAACTGAACACCTTCAGCATCTCCTGGTGTTGGTTTCAAGTTCCATTCACTGTTTAGCTCATTAATTCGCTTCTTGATGGAATATATATTGGGGAGATCATAAGCCTTAATGGCAATTTCATGCCAGGCCTCATTTGAAATCATGAATTTGTCTTTGAGGTAAAGCCACATATTTATGTTATCAATGTCATCATTATTAAGGGCCTTTGGGTCAGACTCTGTAAATGGCAGCTCTCCCTCTCCAACAAGATCGAAAGTTTCATATTGATTAGTCTTAGTCTTGAGGACTTCAATTTTGGTTGCAACAAAATTGTACAGCCCAAGAAAGGAGAGTGTAGTTTGGCACTCCTCCTTCAGTTGGTTTTTAATTCTCTTTTGATGGTGCTTAGAATAGTCATTAAACTTCTTCTTAGCTGGGCCTCTACCTTTTTTCCCATTTGTAATCACTTTTTTAGCCAACTGAATAATTTTTTTTATTGTAGAAGGCCCCTTTCTTCTCAGCTTTCTCGAGAGCTTCTCGGGCTTTTTTATCCACTCGCAATCGCTTTACCTTCTCCTGTACCAACGATTCTCCTAATTTTATTTTTTCTCCCCTCAACTGGCTGTTCTCATCTTTAAGCTGATGTACATCAACCTCGTTGTAATACACCTTAAATCGATACCGAGGGCCCGTTTCCAAATTGCTGAGAAGTGCATTTAATTGCCACGATTACTAGCTTTCTTGACAGCTTTCTGAAAACAGAATATTTTCTTTCTGAAGACTTCTGATATATGGCTATTGATTATTATACCTCGTATACCTGATTGCTCAAACACTTTGTTTACAATCATTGAAACGACCGACTCATGGTTTTCTCTGAAAACTTCTTTGCTTTGAAATAGTATAGATTAGTAAGCTGAAACGAAAAATTAATCAGGGAAGTTTACGAAAAATCCAGCGAACTAGCTTAAAAAAGGCATTTAGTTAGACTTCATACTGCGATGAACTTCACAAATCTTACTTGTTTATCTCGTAAGTAAACAATGGCAGATTAATACCCGAAGTGCTTTCTGAGTTTCCCGATCTCTCTCCTACTGCTTTCACGCTCACCAAATAGGAAAAAATCAAAAGGAGGAAGATACAGCTGTTTTGAAACGCCATTTGACGAGGGTAAATCTGCTTTTTGTTCGACACTTTACATATCAAAACAAAGGAAATTTGTTCCTCTTTTTGATTCAGGCGGTACATTTTTAAATTGCGCTTGCGTAAAAAAAGATATCGCCCGTGACGCTTCGCTCGGTTGTGTTTTGAACAAAAACGCCTTGTTAGTTTCACGCAACCGCTCGGAGAAAAGGTTAAAATGACGAGGGAAAAACTTTACCTTCAAGTTAGAAAATTAGCGAAATAGAAAGCCACAATATTATAGTTTAATATTTCAGAGGTACATTGAGTGCTTTTTCCGTAGAGAATCCGCACGATGGTAAAATGTTCGAAAATTACACTCGATTTGAGTGGGGCGTTGAAGTGGGCGTGGTCACTATATTCATGTTAAGACTATTTGTACCCCGTGAGTTTGATATGTTTTCGATTTGTCTCGATCTGAGCGGCAATTAAGCTCCTCCACTGATCTCTAACAGCTGCGAAACGCAAATGTTATTGAGAGGAATGCAAAACAAACCAATTGTCACTGAAATAGCTTCTCGTTGGTGAAATTTCGTAGCGTTCTGTGGGAGGTCACGCGTCTTAGCACTCCGGTCGATCAGTTTGCGAACTATGGCTTACAACGAGCCTCACGAACCGGAAACGGAAGAAGCTCAAGGACTTTAAGAAGCAGCTGTGGATTGTGTCGCGTTTTTCTTAACTGACTGGTGAAATGATACAAATCTCTCGCTTACCTTGGTTCACGGTGGCACTACACAACACTCCTCGTAGTCTTGTCCATCAGCGCGTAGTTAGTAGAGCAATAATGGTGCAAAGCATTTTAAATGACACAGCTCCAGAATATCAGACTTCGCGTTTTGTTCGTCGCTTCAATTTAACTAGTTATAACTTTAGAGAGAATGAATACAATCTCGCTGTTCCACAACCCCGCGCTGAATTTTATAAACGAAATCTTTCCTATAGCGGATATGTGTTATGGGACAGCGTTCCTCTAGAGGTGCGGTAATTGACATCCCCTACTATATTCAAGGGAAAATTAAGGGACCTGAATTTCGATTCAGTGAAATAATTTAATTAGCGATATGTTATATTTACACACGGCCTCCTTGAAAAGCAGGTGTTTTCTTTTCATCTAAATTATTTTAGTTTTTATCTTAGATTCTAGTTTAGTTAGGCAGTCGTTTTTGTCTATTTGAATGCAAATGTACCCGAAGGAAATACAGTGTATAAATAAAGTTACCTTACCTTACCTTTCACAGCCGTGAAAGTGGCTACAGAAAAACAGAAACAAAAAAACAAAAACAAAATGGAAAATCTCCCAGTGGTTCCTGCGCTTCATTATGTCACGCAGACTTTGTTTTTCTTTTGGCTTGTCGTGCAAAATTTATAATTTCAATTAACATTACCCGATCCGTGATCCGGTCCGTGATCCGATCCGATCCGTGATCAGGCCCGTGATCCGATCCGGTCCGATCCAGATTTTGTCGAAGCCGCTTTGAAGACAAATGTCTCATGCTTCTCACGACATCACGACAGCTTGGTTAACGTGGGTTAAGAAGGAAGGTTTAATGGATAAATTCGCAGTTTTGATTTTTATCATAATCATCTTTGCAAAGCTTACCTTTTTTGACGAAAAGTATGTAAATTAGAAAGATTTGAGGAAGTATTGAATAGTACAATTAATTGTTATCGCCTACTTTGTTAGCGGACGTTTACCTAATGTGGTTGTCTCGAACCTGGACTTTCCAAAGCCAGGCGGTTGTAAAACCCAACTATCAGTTACACGGTAGGGTCTAGGTATGAGATTACTGGCGTGTGTATGGCGTGAGGTTGTGCTATCGCCGCGATTCTTCTGCTATTCCCTCTAAATCTAAATAACCGAGGTCTTATTCAGACTGATGATCTTTTTCGAATTACTTAGTATTGCCTAAGACTACAAATAATTAACGTACGCGTGTTCGGTTATAATGCTAGGCTTCAGAAAGTTCAATCTGTAATCCATTCTCACACACTCCCTTCCCTCCCCCTCCTGTTGTTGATTGTTGATAGAACTTGAAACAACATATCTACAAAATTTGTTTTGTTTTTGTTTTTATGTAGATGGAGAGAGGCTATGTTCGTGTTATAGCTTTAATAACAAGTCAAGAGATCATGCGTGGCCACAAGCAAGTGGTAACTGTATGTACCACAAAATACACCTTGTGGTGATGGAAACAGAGCAGGAATGGGAATTTATCAAAAATGCGATTCAAAACCGAGAAGGCAGTATATTGGGTGAATGGTTTATTGGTTTGGAGATGAATATAACAACAAAAAATTGGACTTGGGTCAATGGGAAACCTCTGACTATTGACAAATGGCAGAAGTCAAATCCTGACCCAAATGACTTTTACGGGATGATTCACAAAGAATTTCCAGCTGGAATTAAAGGATCTTTTAGCACTGTTAATGGACGCGTACAAAGAGGATGGATTTGCGAGAAAGAATCAGGTATTGATCAGGACCAGATAAAAGAAACGATTTTAGCTTTATCATAAATTATTATCATGCATGAATCTGAATTAGCTACAGGCTGCTTTTCCCCTCCCGTTCCCATCCCTTATCTTTCCCTTTCCCACCCCTTATCTTTCCTTTCCCACCCTTATCTTTCCCTTTCCCACCCCTTATCTTTCCTTTTCCCACCCCTTATCTTTCCCTTTACCACCCCTTATCTTTCCCTTTCCCACCCCTAATCTTTCCCTTTCTCACCCCTTATCTTTCCCTTTCCCACCCCTTATCTTTCCCTTTCCCACCCCTTATCTTTCCCTTTCCCACCCCTTATCTTTCCCTTTCCCACCTCTTATCTTTCCCTTTCCCACCCCTTATCTTTCCCTTTCCCACCCCTTATCTTTCCCTTTCCCACCCCTTATCTTTCCTTTTCCCACCCCTTATCTTTCCCATTCCCACCCCTTATCTTTCCCTTTCCCACCCCTTATCGTTCCCTTTCCCACCCCTTATCTTTCCCTTTCCCACCCCTTATATTTCCCTTTCCCACCCCTTATCTTTCCCTTTCCCACCCCTTATCTTTCCTTTTCCCACCCCTTATCTTTCCCTTTCCCACCCCTTATCTTTTCTTTTCCCACCCCTTATCTTTCCTTTTCCCACCCCTTATCTTTCCCTTTCCCACCCCTTATCTTTCCCTTTCCCATCCCTTATCTTTCCCGTTCCCACCCCTTATCTTTCCCTTTCCCACCACTTTTCTTTCCCTTTCCCACCCCTAATCTTTCCCTTTACCACCCCTTATCTTTCCCTTTCCCACCCCTTATCTTTCCCTTTCCCACCCCTTATCTTCCCCTTTCCCACCCCTTATCTTTCCCTTTCCCACCCCTTATCTTTCCCTTTCCCACCCCTAATCTTTCCATTTACCACCCCTAATCTTTCCCTTTCCCACCCCTTATCTTTCCCTTTCTCACCCCTTATCTTTCCCTTTCCCACCCCTTATCTTTCCCTTTACCACCCCTCATCTTTCCCTTTCCCACCCCTAATCTTTCCCTTTACCACCCCTTATCTTTCCCTTTACCACCCCTTATCTTTCCCTTTCCCACCCCTTATCTTTCCCTTTCCCACCCCTTATCTTTCCCTTTACCACCCCTTATCTTTCCCTTTCCCACCTTTAATCTTTACCTTTCCCACCCCTTATCTTTCCCTTTACCACCCCTTATCTTTCCCTTTCCCACCCCTTATCTTTCCCTTTACCACCCCTTATCTTTCCCTTTACCACCCCTTATCTTTCCCTTTACCACCCCTTATCTTTCCCTTTCCCACCCCTAATCTTTCCCTTTACCACCCCTTATCTTTCCCTTTACCACCCCTTATCTTTCCCTTTCCCACCCCTTATCTTTCCCTTTCCCACCACTTATCTTTCCCTGTCCCACCCCTTATCTTTCCCTTTCCCACCCTTATCTTTCCCTTTCCCACCCCTTATCTTTCCCTTTCCCACCCCTTATCTTTTCCTTTCCCACCCCTTATCTTTCCCTTTCCTACCCCTTATCTTTCCTTTTCCCACCCCTTATCTTTCCCATTCCCACCCCTTATCACTCCCTTTCCCACGCCTTATCATTCCCTTTCCCACCCCTTATCTTTCCCTTTCCCACCCCTTATCTTTCCCTTTCCCACGCCTTATCTTTCCTTTTCCCACCCCTTATCTTTCCCATTCCCACCCCTTATCTTTCCCTTTCCCACCCCTTATCTTTCCTTTCCCACCCCTTATCTTTCCCTTTCCCACCCCTTATCTTTCCCTTTCCCACCCCTTATCTTTCCCTTTCCCACCCCTTATCTTTCCCATTCCCACCCCTTATCTATCCTTTTCCCAACCCCTTATCTTTCCCTTTCCCACCCTTATTTTTCCCTTCTCCACCCCTTATCTTTCCTTTTCCCACCCTTTATCTTTTCTTTTCCCACCCCTTATCTTTCCTTTTCCCACCCCTTATCTTTCCCTTTCCCACCCCTTATCTTTCCTTTTCCCACCCCTTATCTTTCCCTTTCCCACCCTTTATCTTTCCCTTTCCCCCCACTTATCTTTCCCTTTCCCCCCACTTATCTTTCCCTTTCCCCCCACTTATCTTTCCCTTTCCCACCCCTTATCTTTTTTTTTCCCACCCCTTATCTTTCCTTTTCCCGCCTTACCTTTTCCGGAACCCGCCCATTGCGACCACCTCATACTGAAGGCTTATCATCTTCAGGGGAACAATTCCAGTAATACCAGCCCCTTTAAAAAAGTTTTATAGATAAATTATAAGAGAACCCCCTTAAGAAATGTGTCGATTCGCGGCCATGGGCAAGCCTAAAAACAATACATTCTCACTTAATGGCAATGCCATCCCACAAATGTCTAGCTACTGACAGTGTCAATTGTCATGTTCCTTTAACAGACAATTGTCAAGGAGACTGTTTCGTACATCCTGGTCCGCAAAGCACCATTCCTCCTGGAACAAAAGCTTTTACTACAAAAGTCAGGACGTCAACAGAACAGGATATCACTGATGTATCAGGTTAATTTAAGGATATGTAAAAGAGCAACTTTTATGAAGTAGTCGAAGATTGTATGTTTCGTTTTGAAATTTTGAAAACAAATTGAAACTGTCTCTATTTGTCTCTCTTTTTGCATTGCTTGGCTCGTCTTTTTGTCTGTTTTATTATTGTCTTTTTATTCATCAGAGGAAAAAATATTTGACCCCCCAGCGGTTTCCCTTATGTGTATGTTTTATTCTTGTGTCTAAAGCTAAAGTCAATATTAAAAGCCAGGATCACTATCTAGATTTAACTGTATCATGATTCATGTGCATGTAAACAAAACTTTTAATACATTGATTTAAAATCTAGGGTCCTTAACAGCTGTCTCCATCCTTACAACGGCGAAATCAACCGACAGAGTGAAATCAACAGACACCCCTACCACAGCGGATGACAAGAGCAGTTCTTCTCCCACAGGAACGATAGTAGGCGCATCTTTAGGAGCAGTGGTCCTCGTAGCGTTTATTATTCTCATCATAGTCATTTTATTAAGACGAAAGAAACGTCAGGGAAAAGGTAAAGAGTCTGTAGATGTCGCAAAGATGAAACTATTATTATTCCCTATATGAAAACAGCTTCTAATGATATAATGGTTCAGATATCATTCATGCGGCGAAGCCGGTACCTGACCTTCTGTCTCTCAAAGACTATTATTTTGACTGCGAAAATAGAACTGGAGACTAACCACACATTATAACGGAAGATCAGACAAGCCCTTTTTTTTTGTTTGTTTGTTTTTATGTTTGTCTTGTTGTTGTTGTTTTCTTTTCTCAGAAAAATTGTATTGTTCCTTAATTTCCAGATAATATTTATTGTATTTATTTTTGATTACATACCTGGCCTGCACATGCTACTTAATAAAAGGTCAAATATCGTTGCAGTTCCACTGTGACGTACATGTAACTCGAGCATGGTTTCATCATCAAAGTCGCAAAGCTAACCTGAATAATTGCCTTTTAACTTCTCAGCCGTTCTTTCCGTTGTCGACGTCGTGCTTATAAGCAATGTTGAATCAAAAACCAGCTTTGAATACGTAATAACTAGTTTGGCAGATGTTGAAAAAGTGGTTTCCAAATGATCATAGGTAAAACTAACACCAGGCTACACTTATGCGTCTACACTTTCAGAAAAGTCTTCGTTGTTACGTTGTTGTTGTAGCCACTGTTACATTCCGCTTAGGAAAAAAACCGTTTATCTTTTTATTTTTATATATCATTATCATTATTTGTTAACAAAGGAGATGGTTCCTGCGGTAAATGGTTTGTTTGTTTGTTTGTTTGTTTGTTCTTTTAAGATACAGAGGGCGTACTGCCTAAAGAGTCTTCGCCGAATATGTCAGCGCCGAAGAAGTCAGTATTTATCTTTGCTTTGTTTCGATGTTTATTTGCTTATTTAATTGTTCGTTTGTTTATATTTTTGGGGGTACGTTTTGAGTTTCTTACAACAGATCATTACCAAATGATAACACCAACCAGTACTTATTGAATTTGTATAGGGTAAGGTAAGTTCAGCACACTATTGCTGGAAATCCTATCCTCTTAGCATAGCATGGAGCAATTACGAGTATTGATACTTCTCCCTTCCCTAAAGATAATCCAGTCCATAGCAGGATTACTTCTTCCCCTCCCCCCTCCTTACATTCCGTCATGTGCCTTTGTGTCCCTGTTAAACGTGGTCTCTGTGTACTAATCAATACTCCTGGATGGAGAGGAACACATCAAGGAACGTGTCTCAAACCCCTGCTAAGGACACACGTGTCTAGAATGTTTGAGACTGAAATGAATCATCTTCCCACGCACTGCGATGATTTCAGAGCGGGGATGGCAGAGTGGTGAGAACGCTAATCTCCCACCGCTATGGCTTGGGTTCGATTCCTGGATCTGGTGATAGGTGTCGGTTGCGGTTGTTGTTGGTTCTCGTCCTTGCTTCGTGGGTTTCTTCACAGAACCTCCCGTTTTGCTCCCATGCAAAAACCAACATTCTCATTTTTTTTTAACCTAAGCAGCGAGAACGACCAATTAGGAGAAAGCCAATATGAATCTGTGAAGCAAGTTGAAGCCGCAAAGCTTCTTGGGTCACCGAACAGCAAGAATAATACTAGGCTTCAACCACCACCAGAAAATTGTGAATATGCTGTTGTCAACAAGGCAAACAAGAAGGTGAGCATTTAGCGTTAGAAGTATGGATGTAATTGGGATTCAGTGTAATTTCAAGTTTTTGCTAGAACGATGGACTCTAATAAATTTGACATGTGCAGCAGATGAATGAGCAGATTCTTGAACGTCTACAGGCAGATTGGATAGAATCGTGTACATGACTAAACCTGAAGAGAGGCAGATTATGGAATACATTGTTATCTACGTACGTAAGGGCATCTAGATATTGATGCTCGCTAGAGCGAGGCTCTTTGCGCTGAGAAATTTGTTAAATGTGGCAACAGACCAAAAGGAAAATTAAAAAAAAGAGATTCCATGACATAAACTTGTAGCTAGCATCATCATTAGCAGGGCATTTTGATATATGAATTTTTTTTTTCCGTGTTGATTCAAGCGAAAGGAGGGAGACCTTGTGTACGCCCAACTCGCCGAATTTGACCATGAAACTGATGCCACCAAACCACCAAAACCACCCAGCTATGAGCCTACGGTATACGCTGATGTTGAAGTACCAGACTCCTTACAGCCAACGTATGCAAATCTTGAAACGACTGGTGTCTGAATGAAATAAATGTACGTAATTTACCAGGCGAGAGGTCCGTACTAATAAAAAGCTGTGCTCAAGTTCTTGGACACCGCAAGAGGCCGTACACAAGATCCTCCGGGACGTGCCGAAGAAAAAAATATATTAAACCTGGCCGCTTGTGACAAATGTCGGTGACCTAAAGATGACTGCCTTCCCCCACCATCTGGTAATTGCCAACTTAGCAGGATTGTTGTTTATAATATTGGTAATCCGTGATCCTTGCTTAGGTTTTGATGCTACGACGAAAAAACGACAAATATGGAATTGGATCCTATTAGCTTTCTGTTAAAAATTTAACAGTAATTTTAGCCCTCTCTATTTTTAGAGCGATTTACGGGCGTATTTGATTGGAACATGATCATAAGAGATGTGTAAACTCCAACAAACAAGGTAATAAAATGTTAAATTAAATAAGCGACGAATGAACAAATTTAACCCCAATAAGTTTTAGGGGTTCTGGATTTCAGTACTATGCTGCCTTGTAGCACTGACTTATTCTGGAAATTTTAAAATCTAATTTAAAAGATCATCAAAATAATTACGCCTTGATCGCCTAATCGGGCTAAAATGATCAATCAAGACAAAGTCACAACATTAGGTAAGCTGCGCCACTAAAGAATTGGTTCATATTTAAAGCGCTGCTATGTAGATGTTACTCTCCAGCCGGTTTCTGTCTTGCAATTTATGATACCATGACAGGACGGAAAAACGCGTGGACTGTAAGTACCTCCCGTTGTCCCATACAAAGCCTTAGAAAACTTTTCTAAGGCTTTGTATGGAACAACGGGAGGTACTTACAGTGCATGCATTATCCGTCCTGTCATGATGTCCATATACATGTATATTTTGTTGGAGTAGCCTACAGAGCAGGCGTAATTTTAGCTAGCGAGTGCTCAGTACTTTTCTTAAGGGAAATTAAGGCCGCCATCTTCGATTTTAATGGCAGCGGAAGGCTGGGTAGAAAAATAAATTTTTACCAAGGGGGCGGTCGACGGTCAATAATAATGAGAGGGGTAGGGGTGGAGAAGTGCCCCTACCCCTGCCGACTACTCTGACTCCAAATCAAATATGGCCGGTCGGATAAACGATCGCGAACATATGACGTTAGCTCACACTAATAAGACACCTGCACTGCAGGCTATTGTAGAAGTGAAAACTTCACGCACCGTTTTACAACGAACAAATTGTTAGATAAAATTTGGATAAATCCAATCGGATTTTCATTAAGATAGTGATTCGAGCTTTTAAGGACCGGTCATTATATATGTGTGGGTCAATGCTTATTCAGATTGATCAGGGGAGGAGGTAATCAAGTTTTGGGGGAGTCATCAGTTAAATAGAAGAGCGCAGACAATATATGTGAAACAGTTATGCCAAATTGTACAATTTTGTGGAAATTTTTTTGTTTTCTCGTTTTTGAACACCAGCATTCTGTACAACTTAGTGATTTTCCGATGATTATGAATATATGGAAATCATATATTGTGCGACTTTTATTTCACAGAAAAACTGCTTGCTCTCTAAACTCCTTTTTTACCTCAAATATTAATTAATATAAATAAATTTTAATAAATTTTCTGTTGAAAAAAATGCTTGTCACTTCGATAACCGTTAAGGAATTAAACATGAAACAACAACGGCGATGAACAAAACACTGAACCCAAGTCCGTGGATTAACGGTTGGACTAACCAAATGGACTACCCCAGAATAAGCTAACCCTCTAAAATCCTATTTCGAATGAATTCGTTTAAAAGCGCTGCCATCTCTATACTTACATAGCACGTGCCCTCATTATTTACATACAGTATAACGTAATTTTCTCGTTAAAGGTCAAACATCAACTTTGATTCAGCACGGGAAATGGCAATAAATAGTTTCTACAGTGTACCAAGTTTCAGTACTTTATTTCATTTAATACTTGTGTCCACTTCAATGTTAAAGCGTATTGCTTCTGCTTCGAGCTTTAACTCAGTCACGCTTGTAATCACATTGAGTCTTGTTTATGTCGTAAAATAGGTTGTGGTTCTTTATCGTGTTAAATATCACTTCAAAAGAGAAAATTAATGATATCGTTTGTCTCACACCTCTAACGTGTTTCCACTGCATACTACTAGTCTTCTTCAGACGACTGAGCACGCTAACCTATAATGCTGTTGTGCTGAGCTGTAACTAGATGTAATTCCACGACTGTGATTGGTGCATCTTCCGGATCAGTGTCCCTAAGTGGTCCGCTGCCGCACGGCTCTCCTGCCGTTGTTTTTTTGTGATCTTCGGCATCGAGTCGTGTGGAATTTCATTTCCATAGTCTCCGTTAATGTTGTTAGGGTGAATTCTTATATGAATTGCCCCTTTTACCCTGCATGCTTAGAAATAGGGATCACGATCAATGAACTTTACTTCGTTCCAGAGCGGGCGGTGTTCGGTGTTGTGGGCGTACACGAAACGGCGGAAGTCTACGTCTTAGCGAGTCAGATATTCTGATTGGTTGGTGAAAATCATACGCATGACTACGAGCTATTTTACGCAGGAAGGACTTTAATGGCCGGCTATTTAACAAAGTTTATCCATTGTTTAACAAAAACTGCGTTCTAAGCCATCAAAATTTAGCCGAACCTTTATCGAGACATTTATTTTTGTGGACAATGTCAAGAGGGCAGAAAGCTAAGAGTGGCAGGACATTTATTTTATTAAATCAGGCCTCTTACATAGATTCCCTTGGCCCAAAAACTTCCGTAAAACCGTGGTTATGGTTAGACATCACATAAATAACTGGCCCTAAATGTTTAAAATAGTCGCCCTAGTTTCGTGGGGATTTGTTGTGGTTGGCGAAATGACAAACGAGTCAAAGGGTTGGTCCGTTATTGGGTCGTCAATTTGAAGAGTGCATCGAGGTAGTCCATGGACTGGGTTGTAATGTTTAGAATTAAATTCATGGCCATGACTTTTGTGTTCCCCATAAAGGCATGATTTGAAAAATCTGTCACTTTTCCAAAGTTAGGAAATATTTTCCTTTATTTAAGTAGAATATCACTTTCAGTAGTTAATGATATTGGTGCGTTCAAAAGACAACAGGAAGTGAATGGAAAACTATTCACTGGTTTAGGCCGATTTTTTGAAAAATCCCAACTACTTATTCCTTTATTTGGCAATTGCTATTTTAGCAGCATTTTTGTTTACAGTGATGATCATCCTCGCCGTGGTTTTGATACTGCTGCGAAAAAAAACAACAAGAAATATGTACTTGGATTTTATTTGCATTGTCCATTAAATTCAACGTGACGTGTAGCCATCTCTATCGTCAGGGAAATTTAGGGGTAGGTTTGATTTCCATATCATATAATATTGATTCAACCACAATTCTAAAGATATATATGAATGAAACTGGCAAGGAAGCTAAATGTAAGTAAAAGTAGCGAATAAAGGTGAAAAAAAAATTGACAACAATGATTATAAATATATAATAAAAATAAAATAAAATAAAACAATCAAGTACAAACCGATTTGTGGCGAAGAAATAGTTTACGCTCTCTAAGTCTAAAGTGTCCTGGACTTCAATTACCATGCTGCCCTGTAAGACCGACTGGTTCTGGAAAAGTCATACTTAAAGAATCATAAAAATTACGCTACGGCAAATCTGAGTAAAATAACCGTCTTAAATGACGTGCTCAAAGGAAATAGTTGGTCACATCACCAATAAGCTCCGCGACTACCTCTTGGCTGTCAAGGTTTTAATTTGTTAACCGAGGTACCAAGTACATGTATGTGTTCCACTAAAATACCAACCGGATGAACCGACAAATCGCGGGAAGTCTGACGTCATTTTTTCCCCCAAAAACCTAAATTGAAACCTTTTGAAGAAACAGAAGTTATTTACTTCTGTTTTTGCTGCTAACGGTGGTACTTGATTTTATCCTCAAGCCTCAAGAAACAAAGCTGTCAAAATGTAAGTGAGCAAGTAAATGTAAGTTGCTTCTGTGTCACTCTTATTCGACATTTATTCAGTCTATTGCACATGTAAATTTAGGCCGACTGTATCTCTTAAATAATACATAAATGTTTATGATTCGGAAGGAATACATTGCCTCTAGAACATTGGCACAGTATTCACTTGGTTTGTTTTCGGAGTACAACAAAGAGTTTTCGGCCCATTTGGGAAGGAAGAACACTTACTCAGAAATGTAGAGACCGATGGTTCAATGCTTTGAAAAATGACAAAAGCCAGAAAGCTAATGCAGATGAAGTTGCCTAAAAGCCAGTGGGCAAGAGCCTAAACGATTTGCACTATTCCCATATTTACTTACTTGGAAGCGGAAATGCTCGAAAAAGAGACCATATAAGTATTTGTGGAATGATTACAATAAATTCAGAAATTAAAAAAATAATAATAATAAAAAACAGTTTTTAAGGAGAAGAACGAGGAAATCTTTTTCAAATGTTGATATAACCAGTAGCACAAAATTTAATTAGCATCTTTGATAGGCTGAAACCAGACTTGTCATGCCCATCAGAAATCGTCATTCCTATCGATTTCATACCAGAGTAGATTTAGCAATTTCACGAAGGTAATCGACTATCATCAGAGCACAAGGCACCCAAGCGCCTATGTGAGAACATTATTATATTGCTTTAAATGGCTCTGCTCTGGAACTCCGTAGGTTTTCTAACAAATGGAGTAGATATCTTGTTCATGAATCTTCGCCAAATAAATATGGGGTACTGCTCATTGTTTGTTGTTTAAAGTTTCAAAAGTTTGTTTGTCTTCCCGTTGCCAGTCAGTCTAATTGCATTTTCAAAGCTCATTAATAATGAACCTGGACCTTATTACTTTTTTTATTTTTGTTTGTTTATTCATTTGTTTATTTTTTTGCTCTTATTACACAGAAATCAGCGTGACTTTCAAGAGAGCTTGCCATTGAATGTTTTTAATTTTGATGCCCGGCTAGAGTTTGCATCGGAAAATGGAACCGGGATTGAAAGGTTCCATGGTAAACCGCGTGTTCAACAGGAGGGCATATACACCGAGCTGATTCCGGAGTCAATGATGGTAATTATACTTACAGCAAAGTTACCCAATAAGGGCCTTATAAAAGAAGAGACTATAGTATGTGCCTTACTTCCTTTCTTTAAACTTTTTAGCCGTTCCTCTAGATGTTTGCTCTCTACATTGTCCCTTTCCTTGCGCTTATATATTACTACTCTGACACACCTTGACTGTGGTCTTTTAACAGAAAAATTTTCCATATTATACAAGTTTGATTGTTTTATCCATTTACCATTATTATTCATCAAATTTTATTCATCCGTTTATCTCCTTACTTTCCCTTACATCTATTTTAAACATCACTTGTTTGATTAAGACCTTTTTAGGAATGGCGCTTGAGGGGTCTCATTTGGAAATAGGCAATACAGCGGTTATGGTTTCGTTCAGTTTTTTTTTCATTTGATTTCACGATTTTAGTCGTGTTTTCCAGCGTTACCAAGCCCACTAAGTCGATTATAACATGATTTTTGTAACAAATAAAACTGAATATTTTGCAGACCTCTGAGAACGATGGTTCCCGAACGTACACTTCCCTTGTGAAATCAACAGAAGACAGCGACATTGAATATGTGAACCAAATAACTGCTCCTGAGAATGTTAATGCTTGCTCAATAGATTGTTCGTAATTAAGATTCGTAAAAAGGTGAGGTAAACAAAATGTCGATGGTATGTGTCTCTGCAAAGCCACAATTCCCCCCCCCCTTCATCTTGCAAGGTCTTAAATAAAGATGAATAAATTATTATCTTGTCTTTCAGTGGTTGTGCTATTTCATCACATCTGTATGTCGAGAGGAAGAAATTGTGAAAGGAATCTTTGAAAATTCTAAAGTTTATGAAGGGCGAGCTTATGAAAGTTCAATCTGTAATCCATGCTCACAGACTCCCCTTGCCCCCTCCTGTTGTTGATTATTGATAAAACTTAGAACGACATCTTTGCGATTTGCTTTGTTTTTTTGTTTCTTGGCAGATGGAGAAAGGCTTTGTTCGTGTTACAGCTTTAATAAACAGTTAAATGGTTTTATGTGGCCACAAGCAAATGGTAACTGTAAATACCACGACAAAAACCTTGTGGTGATGAAAACAGAGCAGGAATGGGAATTTATCAAAAATGCGATTCAAAACCGAGCAGGCAGTAAATATGGTGAATGGTTTATTGTTTTGGAGATCAACTCAACAACAGAGAATTGGACTCGGATCAATGACGAACCTCTTACTATTGACAAATGGGAGAGGTCAAGTCCTTACCCGGATGACTATTTCGGATGATTCATAAGGAATTTCCAACTGGAATAAAAGGATCTTTTGGCGCCATTAAAGGAAACGTGCAAAGAAGATGGATTTGTGAGAAAGAATCACGTATTGATCAAGACCAGATAAAAGAAACAATTTTAGCTTCACGAATCTGAATAACTATAAGCTACTTTTTCCCTTCCTTTCCCACCCCTAATCTCTTCTTTCATTTTGCCCTTTTTGCCCATTGCGACCACCTCGTATGAAGGCTTGTCATCTTCAGGGGAACAGTTCCCGTAATACCAGCCACTTTGATAAAAGTTAATAGATAAATTATTGGGAACCCCGCAGAAAAAGTATTGATTCGTTGCTGGCTATGGGCAAGTTTGAGAAATAATACATTCACGTCGAAATGCCACTCCACAAATGTCTACCTAGTTATAGTCTAAATCGTCATGTTTTTTCAACAGACAATTGTCAAGGAGTCTGTTTCCTCCATCCTGTTCCAAGAAGCACAAATCCTCCTGGAACTACAACTTTCGCAAAACTGTTACTCCAAAAGGGAAGATGTCAACCGAACAGGATATCGCTGCTGTATCAGGTGAGATCGCTGATTGATTGACAGTTTTGATTGATTGGGAATATATAAAAGAGCAACTTCCTTAGATTAGCCTAATTTTGTTTGTTTGTTTGTGTGTTTGTTTCTGTTTTGTTTTGATTTATGGTTAGTTTGCTTTTTTTTTGTTTTTTGTTTTGCTCATTGTTGATGTTGTTTTCTTTTTGTGTGTGTGGCAGAGTTTAAGGGACCTCTTTCCATTTGATATTGGTCTTCCTTGTTTTCGTTCTTTTGGACGCTTGAAGGTTGGACAGTCGGTAAATAATTTTGTCTGATCATTCATGAGCACTATTTAGAATAGGTATTCTTATCTCTTGATATATCATGATTAACGTCATCTGAAATATGAAAATACAGGCGCCTCTAATCCAGGATCTTCGACAACTGTGTTCATACCAACCATGGCAATCACAGATGACAACAGCAGTTCATTCCCCACAGTAGTAATAATAGCCGCTTCCTCAGCAGCAGTGTTCTTCGTAGTGTTGATCATTTTCACTGCACTTATATTGCTAAAACGAAGGAACCGTCAACGAAAAGGTAAATACGTTCGATTTTTTGTAAAAAATTACGTATTATTATGCTTTCTAACCTGAAAATTGCTCCAATAATATGATTATTTAGACATCGCTAACTCATGGAAGCCATTTATTGGCTTTCTTTTACTCAGCAACATTCGTTGGGTCTGCGAAAAGAAAACTGAAGATTAACCACACCTTATAGTGGAATCAAAACAACGTTTTTTGGAAAAAATATCCTTTTCTTGGTTTTCAAATCATATTATTTTTCGATTGGATCCTTGGCTTATACGTAAAAGGCCGTTTTATTTCCATAAATGGCGTATATCACTACAGTTCAAATTTGACGTACTTATATACCTCGGGAATGGAAATCATGATGCTCAGCTTTTTCCTAAAAGTCATTAACTACAATGAATTGCCTTTGGCTTCTCAAATTTTATTTTCTTTGCCGATTTCGTGCTCTTAAGAGCTGCCGTATTGAAAAGCAGCACTGAATATGTGATATAGGACGTTCGCAAAATATTGAAACCACAGGTTTACGGGTGATCATTATTTAGACACAAATCTTCGAAATAACAAAAACATTCTACTTTGTTTTTGCCACACTTTACAGTGTGGCAGAAAACGAACCAGTCTGTTTTATATGCAGTGTTAATTAGAGTCATGTTTCCTAAATGCACATATTTTTAGGTGCAGAAAGCACAGTGTCGAAAGAATCATCGTAAGTATCTATTTCCTTTTTCTGAAGCGCTTTCCAACTGGTACTTATTGAGTGGTTTCAGGTAAAACTAACATTCGAGCTAGCGCTGAAAGTCATATCCTCTTGAGGCTATGATTATGGCTACTTCCTCCTTCCCTAAAAAAATGCCAGTCCACAGCAAGGTTACCCCTCCACCCTTAGGTTCCCCTGATAAACGTGATCGCACCAATCTAGTCTCCTGGGTGGTTAAAATCAGTCCAAAGCATCTCTCCAAAGCTTAAACCCAGACCTTGATCCGAAACCTTAAGCGCACAAACCACTTTTGCTTCACGTCCAACCTAAAGAATGCGCGTGTTACAGTGAAGTTTACCTTTAAAAGAAACCCGTTAAATTTGAGTCGAATCTAAGTTCAAAGTTCATTGCTTGGAGGCGTTACTTTATTTTATAACCATAAAGAGTTATTAGGGCTATCGTCAGGTGGCCCATTTTTTTCAAATTGTATAGAGCATTAATTTACTGCTCTACAATAAAAATTTGAGACAATTTGAGACTATGAAATCGTGATCCTCTTGTGAAAACCCATGATTTCTTTGAAGTTGGTCGCCCAAACATCATTTAGGAACAAAGGCACTTGTGAAAACAAATTTAGACCGAGTAACTTCCAACAAAAGTGATATTCAAAGAGATATGTAATCCATAACTTTCGTTGATGGTCAAGGCTTCCTCCCTTACCCACGAGCATGAGACAAAATGAGGAAATATGAACTCTGCATTAAGCACGGCATTCGATGATCTCGAAAACAAAACGTCTCTCTGCGTTTTCGCTAATATGATTCCCATAGATTTTACAGAAGAGAAAATTTGTGGATTTCTTAACTGATCGAATGCCACTAAAGGCCGTAGCAAAAGATTGTCAAACCGACGCTGCTCTTACATTTTCTATCAAGTCTATTTGATATATCCCTAATTGCCTGATGAATATAGCGAGCTGTTCGCTGCTTTGTTTTTTGAACTTTTGTTTGGTTGTCTGACTGTTAGCAGTCAATGTATTTTCATTCTCAAATGCCATTGATAGCTAGCCTACTTTGTTTCCTGTTTCCTTTTTGTATGTTTATTCGTAACCTGTCTCTACACAGAAATCAGCGCGACTTTTAAGACGGTTTTCCGTTGATTAATTTGAGTGGTTGTGCCGGCCCAACCCAGTATTTCCGCGGGAAATGAAGCAAGTAATGAGATGCTCCAAAATGAACCTTTCGTCCAACGGGAGGGTGTATGTGCCACATTAGGTCCTCAGTCAATGATGGTAATCATACATAAAATGAAACGAAAACAACCCAATGTGATCCAAATGTGATTTCGAAAAACAAAAAAAAATTGAATGAAATTCTGCTTACCAATAAAACTGTCTATTTCGCAGACGCCTGAAGGGGAAGATTCACGAACATACGCGTCGCTTGATGAATCCAAAAGAGAGGCCAAAGACATTGAAAATGAGAATTTAATACCAGCTCATGAGTACGTTAATGCTTCACCAACAGAAAACGTATCAAAAGCTACTTAGGGTTAATCTTATTAATCTAATTTAGCGTTAATCCAGGATTATAAAGCTGGAGTAAACCAAATTTTGATAGCGCTTAGATTTTGGTTGGAGTTTATTTCATGGGTAGCAATTGAATCCACAGGTTTTCCTCCCTGCTCAAAAACCTTTGTACCTGCTTAAAATTCCGGTTGAAATCGTTCCTCAAATTAATCAATAGCTAAGCTAGATTTGCTTCCTCTTTCCTTTTTGTTTGTTTGTTTGTTTGTTTGTTTTTTTTTTATTAGTAATTTTTTATTTATTTAGGCTCCGTAAACCGTTTGTCCAACGGGAGGATGTATATATAGCGCTGTGTCCAGAGCCAATGATGGTAATAAATTTAAATTACCTAATCAGATTACATAAAAATGGAATGAAAAAATTGCGATAGTTTGAGTGTTTTCAAACTACTCAGCTATCTATCTATCTATGTATTCCTTTATATATGCGAAAAATCACATTATTGCCAGGTAGAAGGATTTCATTTGGAAATAGGCTTTACGTTTCAAAACCACTTGTCTAAACTTTTAGCCGTATCTGTGCCAAAGAGTCTATATCATCAGAAGATGTAGTAAATTAATTGCTTGATGGTAAGCACAATATTTCACAAAGACCTGAATAGAAATATCAATTAACTACATACATGTTTTACACCATCAGGAGAAAATAATATTTACTCTTGACATGATCTTATTATCGCTGGGTTGCGTTTATGGAGTCGTTCGTTTAGTTTTGTTTGTTGACAATGGAGAGTTTAGTCAAGCAAACAGCAATTTTCAAAGGAATTGAGAGCGCAGTTGGAGTCGATAAACCTTGTCTGTAAAGTAGATAAAACCATCAGTTTTCTCACAAATAAAACTGGATATTTGCAGGCTCCAGATGGCGAGGGTTCTCGCACTTACACATCCACAGTGGAAGACGGCGTCGTTGAATATGTGAATCAAATACCTAATCCTGAATATGTGAACCAGATACCTACTCCTAAGTATGTTGATGCTTGAGTGAGTTGTTCGTTAGGCGGTTGGCGCTAACTTAGGATTATAAAGCTGAAGTAAACGATGTAATGATAGTACTTGTCCGAGCAAGGCCACAAAAGAAAAACAAGAATTTCCGTTGGGTTAAATTAAATCGTGGTTTAAGAAACCCACTAATTGTAAATGGACTGTAAATCATGCCATTTTGTCGTCTAAACAATCTTTTCTGTTCACGCATGCTGCGCCTCCTGATGATGCGGAACTAGCTGTTATTATTGCTTGGAACTTGCATCAGATCCACCATCAAAAAAAAGCAAAAAAATATTAATAATAATAATAGAAATAGTAATAATAATTAAAATTGTTATAACAATCACAATATGATAATAAAAATAAGGAGAAAGCAACTCAGGCTTTTTTTTTAAATAGTAATATAGCTATATAACTTCGTAATTTACTATCATTAAAGTGTGTTTTCAAAATGAAATGTTGCAAGCGTATAATTACAAACAATAATTACCAGTTAGGTTCCATTGTACAGTAAATGCTTAGTCCATCGTAAAATGAAAAATAAATAAATAAATAAATAAAAAAAATTAAAAAAACTATTAAATTGTTAATAACACTATAATCATTGATAGAGAAAAAAGTATAACAAGGCGATGCAACTGTATCTGTACACGCGCATATGTTTGAGAGCTACGAGGTTTTTTTTCAGGATTTAAAAAAAAAAAAGGCCCTAAGGTCATTGTTATTTTACTTCATCTGCATTACGTAGTTAATTGGTGATTATTCAGTAGGACTTTAGTTTGAGGTTTTTTCACTTTGTTTTGGAAAACGCTACGATAAAGATGAATATCTTAGCATACAGTTTTCAGTCATTCAACTAATGCAACAGCTCTGTATTAATCTTATACACAGTTCATAGTTTCTGCGTCTGCCGAATTTTCAGTCTGGTTGATTTGCCTGATTGTCGTGTCGTATAACATTTAGACAACGATTTCGATTTCCTCATTGTGAGTTGGTACGTTCCCGTATAGTAGGTTATTACAGGATCCAGACCAAAAGAACGATTTAGTCTGTGTACAAAAATAATATATAGATTTAGGCAAGCCTAAAAGCGGAGCTCGCATTTTTTTTTCCCGCACGTCTCTTCAACAAAACTAAAGCTTCTACTATGGATAAAGTGCATGGTAATATTAATGGATTTTCATTCGCAACTTTTTCGTGTCCGTGTAGAGGACTGATTACAAGATATAGTGCCCATGGTACAGTTGGCCGCGCATGCTAAAAGTAGCACCTTGTAAGGTCGGTCGAACGGTCGTACGGTCGTACATCCAATTTTTTTCGGCTTGATGGGTTACTACTATTTTGTATAATTATGGGGCTACGGGAGCTCCGCTATAAATTAACAAATGACTGAAATAACCTAAGTGTTTTTGACCTTGTTTATTAAATTTAAACGCGAATCGTTGTAATTACACATCCATGCAGAAAGATTCCCTTGATGGATTCCGGTCTTCGTGTTTTCATTCCATCGTTATGATTTTTATTAAAGCGATTAAGTAAATACTCTCAATTAAGGAATCAAAGTACAAAGATATAAATTTGAATGATCTAACTGTGTTAGCAGGGCGATTAGCAGATCGCTTCAAAAATGAATGCAAAACCTACCGCTGCTAATATCTATCGAGCTATTCAGGAGACCACAGGCAATATACACATAAGTTCATACAAAAATAATAGAGGGACAAAATAATCTTTCGTTAAATTTTTTTCCTTAATTGTGGCGTTCAGTTTCCTACAGATTGCCGGACCCTAACGATCTCAATCCCGTCGGCAAAGCTTTTCAAGAACATTCCAAAAATATCCAACGCAATACACCCTGCTTATTTAAAATAAACCAGAACACTTCGCCTCTCCTCTAATGATCCAAAGCTAAAGAGAAGCTGGCCGTAGAAATTTGCGTTTTTTTCTCATTCAAAATTTCCCTTTTTCAAATTCTCGTTCTCCGTGGAAATCAAGTTCCTTTTAAACTATGTTTACGTGATCTCTTGTCAAACTTCCGCTGCCTCCTCCTAATTCACACCTAGTGTGACCGGAAATATGTCAATATTGGTCGTGCGAGTGTAAATTTCTCTTTCGTGGCGTTTCAAACTTTCTCGTTCAGAACGTAGGCCTAGGACGATGAATTTCGTCAACATACATGTATGGATCGTGCTTGCAATTGATTTGTTACTACCGAGAACTGGTAAGTGAAATGGAATTGAAAATAATTCTTGACTTCACGAGTTTTGTTGATTTACGTACGTGATTGATACTTAAGGATCAAATCTAATATCTTGCGCATTCAACGCTTTAAATTTCGAAATTAATCACCAAAATGACTTGCTTTTATAAAAGATGATTGGTAAATTATGTTTTGATTGTTTTTAAAGAAGAATTATCTCGCAGTTAACCTAAACACACTTCAAAATGCACAACAATGGTCGATTGGGTTGAGAAGGAAGAAGAGGCTTTTCCATTACGGAAATAGATCCATGTATTTTGATCCTTTGTAACGTGTTTGCTTTAAGTTCGACTTTCTCGAATTTGGAACTGTGAACAGCTTTCATTTAGTTGTCGCTACGGAGTTATACGTCTCATGTACATCGCGACAGTACACGATCTTCGTAAAGTTGAAAACCATTGTAAGATATAGCATGACTCGCGTGACTGATGACGTCACGGTAACTGCACATGGCATGCAATATGTAACGCAACCCGGGCGTGTTACATGAGAAAATTAATGGATTTATTCAATGTACTGGCTTTTATCTTACACATTATTTTTATTATATTACACTGCTGGCTTGATGAAATGAAAACCATGTAAATTAGAACGATTCGAGATAGTTAGAAAATCTAAATTTTTTTATTGTCTCTAAGAAAACTCAAAAATGATTTTCTGCACGTAACAGTTAACCCAGTAAGCAGTGCATTTTCTCACAGACGCATAGACAAACACTTTTCTGTTACTAATTATTAGTCTAACTTCTATGTAATTGTGCTATTCTAGATGGAGAGAGGCTATGTTCGTGTTATACCTTCAATAAAAGACAATCGTTCTGGCCAAACGCAAGGGACTCCTGTGAATCCAACGATAAAACACTCGCAGTCATGGAATCAGAGCAGGAATGGCAATTTATTACAAATGAGATTCAAAATAAATCAGGCAACCGATATGATGAATGGTCTATCGGCTTGAAAAAAAATTCAGTGACGCGTAGATGGACTTGGATCAATGGTAAATCTTTGACTATCGAGAGAGCTTGCCATTGAATGTTTTGAATGTTGATGCCCGGTATCGCAGAGGTCATGGGTTCAAATCCCGTACGGGCCTGAATTTTTTTCAGGTCCTATTTACAACTACTCGTTTCAGTAGTGTTCTTAGCTGCGAGGATCTCTAAATTTCATCGAAACAAAAGTTGTTTATTCCTTTGTTTGGTACTAACGGTGGTACTTGATTTTATCCACTAGCTTCAAGAAACAAAGCTGTCAAAATGTAAGTTGCTTCTGTGTCACTCTTAATCGACATTTATTCAGTCCAAGTGCACATGTAAATTTAGGCCGAGTGTATCTCTTAAACAAAACATAAAAATTTATGATTGGAAGGAATAAAATTCCTTAAAACAGGTTTTAAGGAGAAGAACGAGGAAATCTTATTCAAATGTTGATATAACCAGTGGCACAAAATTTTAATTTTTCGCTTTTGATGGACTAATTTAATACCAGAGTAGATTTGGCGATTTCACGAAGGCAATAGACTGTCAGTAGAGTACAGGGAACCCAAGCTGTTTGTGAGAGAACAGTATTATCATGTTTTAAATGGCTCTGCTCTGGAACTCCGTAGGTTTTCTAACAAGTTGAGTAGATAGCTATTCATGAATCTCCGCCAAATAAATATGGGGTGCTGCTCGTTGTTTGTTGTTAAATGTTTCAAAAGTTTGTCTGTCTTCCTGTTGCCAGTCAGTCTAGTTGCATTTTCAAAGGTCATTAGTGATGAACCTGGACCTTCTCACTTTTTTCTTTTTGTTTGTTTATTTTTTTTTTTTTATTTTTATTTTTTTTGCTCTCATTATACAGAAATCAGCGTGATTTTCAAGAGAGCTTGCCATTGAATGTTTTGAATGTTGATGCCCGGCTAGAGTTTGCTTCGGACAATGGAACCGGGATTGAGGGGCTCCAGAGTGAACAGCTTGTCCAACAGGAGGGTGTATACACCGAGCTGTTACCGGAGTCGATGATGGTAATTATACTTACAACGAATTTGAAGTTACCCAATATGAGCTTTATGAAAAAAGGGACTATAGTATGTGCCTTACTTCCTTTATTTAAACTTTTTAGCTGTTCTTCTGGATGTTTGCTCCCTGCATCGCCCCTTTCCCTGCGCTTATATATTGCCTCTCTGACGCACCTTGGCTGTGGTCTTTTGACAAAAAAAAATTTTTCCATATTATGTCTGATTGTTTAATCTATTTACCATTATTATTCATCAAATTTTATTCATCCGTTTATGTCCTTACTTTCCTTTATATCTATTTTAAACATCACTTCTTTTCAGGAATGGCGGGTAAAGGGGTCTCATTTGGAAATAGGCAATAAGCATACGATTTAAGCGCAGTATCTTATAAAACCTTCACTAGAAACGCATTTGAACGAATGTCTAATTTTCACTTGGCAGCGTTTATGGTTTCGTTCAATTTTTTTTTCATTTGATTTGACGATATTAGTCGTGTTTTCAGTGTTACCAAGCCTATCAAGTCGATTATAACATGATTTTTGTAACAAATAAAACTGAATATTTTGCAGACCTCTGAAAACGATGGTTCCCAAACGTACACTCCCCTTGACACAGTGACATTGAATATGTGAATCAAATACCTGCTCCTGATTATGTTAATGCTTGTTGAGTGGATTTTTCGTAATTAAGATGATAATCGCTAGTCCTAAAAAGCTGAAGTAAACAAAATGTCGATGGTATGTGTCTCTGCAAATCCACAATCCCCCCCCCCCCCCCCCCCCATCATGCAAAGGCTTAAATAAAGATGAATACACTATTATCCTGTCTTGCAGTGGTTGTGCTATTTCAACACATCGGTATGTTACTGTCGAGTGTAAGAAATTGTGAAAGGAATCGTTGAGAATTCTAAAGTTTATGACGGACGAGCTCTTGATCGAATGTCTGGTTTCATTGTTTAGCTGTTTTCTAGATAGTGGCGATTAATTTTTTAGATCATGAATCAAGAGAATTGCGAGATAAACCTCGGGGTAGAACGCGTTTTGACCGATTATAACAAGTATTTATCAAGAGCGACGGACAAGGATGGCATGAGCATAATTATTTTTTTTGAGAAGGAAATAGTAGATGGTAATGATCGAATTAATGTGTATTGAATAATGTTGGCTTAACAATCATATCAAAGAACCCCAAGTCCTTCACTACCTTTCATCTAGTTGTAGATTTAAAGCTGTTTCCTTTGTGTATATCGAGTCAGTATAGGTGTGTTGAATGAGAAAATTGATGAATTTACACAATATACTGACACTCGCTTTATTCAGTGTTTTTAATATATTACACTCCTTGCTTGTTCAATTGAAAACCAAGGGAATTAAAAAAAAAATTTAAAGGTTTTTAGATAATTAATATAGCTTTTAGCGCCCAACAGCGATACTGAACATGCGAATCAAATACCTACTCCTGAGTATGTTAATGCTTGAGTGGATCCGAATGCATCCAAAACCAACCTCAGTTAAAATATGTCAAACTATCCAAAAGGCCACAGACCATGTAAATGAATAAGAGAGAGAGAGAGAGAGAAACAGGAAGATAGCTGAAGGGGAAAAAAATCCTCAGTTGAAGCTTTTTCATTAATTGTGTTGCAAAGTTTCCAAGACAATCCCTGACCCTGACGACCTCAATCCCGCCAGAAAAGCTTTAAAAGAACATTTCCAAAAAATTATCCAATGAGTTTGTACGAAATACAACCCTGCTGTATCTGAAATGAACCAGAGCACATTTCTTCGCTTTGAATAATTTGGCTTAAGAGAAAAGCCAAGAGACTGTGTTGTTTTCCTCATCTTAAATTTCTCTATTTCATTCTCTTGTTCTTGATTCGATACTTGATCAAATACAACAGCTATTTATTAATCTTAAACACAGTTTATAGTTTCTGTGTCTGCAGAATTCCCAGTCTGATGATTTGCTTGAATGCTGTGTCGTAATAGAAGACAAGGGCTTCAATTCCCTCGTAGTACGTTAGTACGTTCCCGCGTAGTACGTGGCTACTACAAGATCGATATTAAGAGAACTATTCAGTCTGTGTACAAAAATCTAGATAAATAAATGACTGATAACATAACTGTTTTTACTTTGTTTATCTAATTCACATGCAAGTCGTAGTAATTACTCGTCCATCCATCGGCCTTATCTCTTGCCGAACTTTCCGCTGATTCTTCCCATGTCACACCTTGAGTGACCGGAAATATCTTTTAGCTGGTCATCCAAGTGCAACTTTTACTTTCGTGACGTTTCAAACTTTCTCATCCAAAACGTGTAGGCCTAGGAAGATGAATTTAGCGAGTATACATGTATTGATCATGCTTGCAATTGACTTGTTACTGTCGAGAACTGATAAGTGAAAAGAAATTGAAGATAATCCTTAAAGACTTCACAGGTTTTTATGTATGAGATTGATACTGAAAGATCGAATCTGATATCTTGCGCATCCAACTCCTTACATTGCAAAATTTACTATCAAGATGACTTTCATTTATAAAAAATGATTGGTAAATAATATTTTGATGTCTTTAGAGGAGAATTCTCCCGCATTTTACCTTCATACACTTCACATTACACAACAATGGTCGATTGGATTGAAAGGAAGTAGAGGTTTCGATTCCATAATGGAAATAGATCCATGTTTTATTGATCCGTTGAAACGACTTTCTCGAATTTTGAAATTTGAACAGCTTTCATTTAGTCGTTGCTATGGAGCTGTATGTCTTATGTACATCGCGACAGGTTTCTTTAATGATTGAAAATATCGTGCCACGACCGTTGTCGAACATGGAGTGACAAATTTACATGGCCATCGATCAAATAAGACAAAAATATAATCTATCTTAATTGCGAATTTTTACGAGACTCTTAGGAAAAAAGACTTTTCACGCAATTTGTCTTAATACAGTGCAGGCTGTAAAAGGATTGACGATTGAAATGAATGAGAAGCAAATGTATTATTGATCAAATGCAACGTGACATCCAGCAAACTCGACTAGCTCTCATTTAGTTGTGGGTTCCATGCTCCTCAGGACTGCTTGGTTAACATTTAAGAACATCGAGTATTGATAGCTCACATTCCTGGCGTGACAATTTGACGTCACGTCTAAATTCATGCAGCAAGTGGCATGTAACGTGAGTGTAGCTACATGTCGTGGGTCGTGGGTAGTGGGTAAAGGTCGTGGGTCGTGGGTGATGATCGTGGGTGAAAATCAAAATAATAATAATAATAATAATAATAATAATAATAATAAAAAAATAAAAATAAATGAAATAGAAGTATAGTTGTAAAATTACAAGATCAGACTCATTTCTACGAAATATTTTAATTACTTACCAATTCCATCCTCCCCCCAACAGTCAATTAAAAGGCAGATCCACAGAACACAGGATCACTAGAAAGGCATTTGGGCACTTCACAGATTTTTTTTCGCCTTGACAGACTAACACTTCAATATTTGAGAATGAATTAAAATACCTTGGGTGAAAAAAAAAATTAAAAAAAAGAAAAAAAGGAACAAAATATGTGAAGCAATCTACCCCCGCCAAGTACACACTTAACCCCCATCCTCCCCCATCCTCCCCCATCTCGCCCCAATTGCACGAAAAGGCGGTTCCTCAGAATAAACGGACATCAGAAATGCAGTTTGCCAAAGTGAGAGGGGCACTTCTCAGGCACTTTGTACCCTCCCGAGGTCCTGCTCGCCTTGGAAGACCTAGCTGATCACCATCCTACTCCTACTACTTTTTTTCTTTTTTTTTTAATTTTTACCCACGCCCCCGACCAACGACGTCTACCCACTACCCACGACCCGGGACATTAAGCTACGCTCGTGTAACGTAAATGTGGGATGATACCATCGTATCAAATATTTCGGGCGGAAGGTGTGAAGGTTTGCTAGATAAATTCGCAGTTTCTGTTTTCATCAATCATCTTTGTGATACTTACTTTTTTTAACGAAATGTATGTAAATAAAAAATATTTGAGGAATCATTGAATAGTATTTTACATTTCATTGTGATCGCCTGCTATGCTAACCGAAGTTTATCCGATGTGGTTCTCTCAAACCCGGATTTTTCAAGGCCAGTGGTTGTAAAACCTTACTTTTCAGTAATATTGTAAGATCTGGATTTGAGACTTTTGGCGTGTGTATGAAGTGTGGTTGTACTATCGCCGCAATTCTTCTGCTATTCCATCTAAATGAAATCTAAATAACCCAGATCGCCTTCAGGCAAGTAGTGTTTCCTTAATCTTTCTGCCTTGCTTAAGACTGCAGATGACAAATGAAATTTAAAAAAAAAAAAAACCAATAAAAACATGGATATATGAATAGGTAATGACCTTGTTGATTAATGTATGAATGATTGTGGCGATCACCCTCTATCAAGTCACGTGTTCGGTTGTAATCCTTGGCTTCATGAAAACTTGCCGTAGTTTTTTTTAAAGATCAGAAAGTTCAAACTAAAAGTTCAATTCGTGATCTATGCTCACACACTTGTCCTGTCCTGAACCAAATGACTTTTACGGGATGATTCATGAGGAATTTCCACCTGGAATTAAAGGATCTTTTAGCACAATTACTGGCATCGTACAAAGAGGATGGATTTGCGAGAAAGAATCAGGTATTGATCAGGATCAGATAACAGAAACGATTTTAGCTTTATCAAACATTATTATCATGCATGAATCTGAATTAACTGTAGGCTGCTTTTGCCCTCCCCTTCCCACCCCTTATCTGTTCTTTTTCTCATCTTACCCTTTTCGCCTATTTCGATCACCTCATACGAAGGCTCATCATCTTCAGTGGAACAGTTCCCGTAATACCAGCCACTTTGATAAAAGTTTATAGATAAATTATTGGGAACCCCTTAGAAAATGTACTGATTCGTAGCTAGCTATGGGCAAGCTTGAGAAACACTACATTTCCGTCTAATCAAATTGCCACTCCACAAATGTCTACCTAGAAACAGTGTCAATTTTTATGTTCCTATAACAGACAATTGTCGAGGGGTCTGTTTCCTCCATCCTTTTCAAAGAAGCACAAATTCTCCTGGACCTATAACTGCAACAAAAATTGTTACCACACAAGGGAAGACGTCAACCGAACAGGATATCGCTGGTGTATCAGGTAAGATCGCCGATTGATTGACAATTTTGATTGACTGAGGATATATAAAAGAGTAACTTCCATGCGTTAGCCTAGTTTTGTTTGCTTTTTTCCTTCCTGTTTCGCTTCGACTTGTCTTTTCATGTTTTTGTTTCGTTTGATTGTTCTGTTTGTATGCTTCTTTGCTTGTTGTTTTTGTTTTGTTTTTGTGTGTGTGGCAGAGCATAAGGGACCTCTTTGCATTTGATATTGGTTTTCCTTGTTTTCGTTCTTTTGTTCGCTTGAAGGTTGGACAGTCGATAAAGAATTTTGCCGGATCATTCAGGGGCACTATTTAGGATAGATATTATAATCTCTTGATACATCACGATTAACATCATTAGAAATTTGAAAATACAAATGCATTTAATCTAGGATCTTCAACAACTGTGTTCATACCAACCGTGGTAATCACAAATGACAACAGCAGTTCATTGCCCACAGTAATGATAATTGCCGCTTCCTCAGCAGCAGTGTTCTTCGTAGTGTTGATCATTCTTATTGCAGTTATATTATTAAGGCGAAGGAATCGTCAACGAAAAGGTAAAGAAGTTCGACATTAACGATAATTAATTGCCTTTGACTTCTCAAATTTTATTTCCTTTTTCGATGTCGTGCTTCTAAGCGCTGTCGTATTGAAAAGCAGCACTAAATATGTAATAAGTTGTTCGCAAAATATTAAAACTGCAGGTTTACGGGTGATCATTGTTTAGACACAAATCTTTGCGATAACAGAAACATTCTGCTTTGTTTTTACCACTGTTACAGTGTGGCAAGACACAAACCTGTCTTTTTTACATGCAGTGATAATCAAAGTCATGTTTCCTAAATGCACATCTTTTTAGATGCAGAAAGCACAGTGTCGAAAGAATAATCGTAAGTATCTATTTCCTTTTTCTGAAGCGCTTTCCCACTGGTATTTATTGAGTGGTTTAAGGTAATACTAGTATTTGAGCAAGCGCTGAAAGTCGTATCCTCTTGTTGCTATGATTATTGCTACTTCCTTCTTCCCTAGAAAAAATGCCAATCCATAGCAAGGTTACCCCTCCTCCTCAGGTTCACCTATTAAACGTGATTGCACCAATCTATACTCCTGGATGGATAAAGCTAGTCTAAAGCATCTCTGCAAACTCAAACCCAGACCTTCAGACCCGAATCCTTCAGCGCAAAAACCCCGTATGATCTACACTAACCAAAAGAGTGCACATGTTGTATTGAGTTTTACCTGAAAAAAGAAAAAAAAACCGTTAAATTTGAGTCGAATCGTTGCTTGGAGGCGTTGCTTACCTTGACAAGTTATTAGTGCTATCGTTAGGTAGAAGATAATATAATTGCTCATTCAGGAGTTTCTCCGTGGTCCATTTTTTTCCAAATTGTATAAAGCATGAATTTACTGCTTTACAAATTAAATTTTGAAACAATTTGAGGCTAAGAAATCAATGATCCTCTTGTGAAAACCCCTGATTTCTTTGAAGTTCGTTACCCAAACATCATTTAGCAACAAAGGCACTTGTAAAAACAAATTTAGACTGAGTAAATTCCAACCAAAGTGACGTTCAAAGATATATGTACGTGGCATCCACCT